>NW_025221576.1:361969-588740 GCF_014066325.1 Apis laboriosa
GGGGGGGGGAAGGAGAAATTCATCCGGTTGAATTTCGAATCGAAACACGAGAACGAGAACGGTAAAACACCTGCGCGCTCCGTTTCCGTGAGATTGATTTCGAAATCCATGCAAAGAGGAAGAAGGAGGAGGAGGAGGAGGAGGAGGAGGAGACGATGGAGGCTCGATACGGATCGGCGATCAGCCAGATCCGCGAAACGATCGCGGTTTAGCTCGGATCGATTCCCGTTAAATTACCACCTACCACCGCAACGCGTCGAAATGGGGGGGGGGGGAATCGGGGCCCATAATAAGGGGGGGGGGGAGGGAGGGGAGGGAGGGTGAACCGGTTGCTAACTAGATCGGTCGATTTGAATCCGAAGGGGAAAAAAGTCGGGAGGAGGAAAGAGAGGAAGGAAAAGAGGGGAGGGGTGTTGCGAAACTGGGGACAATCGTGATAACTGTTCGATACTTTTGTTCTTTCAAAGACGTCGAGCCATCTTACGATTCCGTTTCCTTTCGGTAGACAGAGTTATTGGACGTTGATCCAAGCTGAAAAAGTTATATAGGAAATCTAGTTAAAAGTAAAGCTGTTTTCGAGTAATTAATTATAGAAATGGTTATTCGTAACTAAACAATTATTAAATTTTGCCCATCATTTTGAGAAAAATCATATCCGTTCTACGCGCTTTTCGAGTGAATTTTTTTAAAGCAACAACTTGAAATTGTCTAGATCTAGTAATTCGAGGATTTCATAGTTGATGTTAATTCGAAAATTAGATAATTCCAATCCAGATGGAATTAATGGAAAATTTTCTCTTTCTGTGTTGCAGATTGAAAAGCGCCGGTGGCAGAGGTAAGTCTCCAAATATGTATGTACGATTTCAATACGAATAAGAAAATATATAATTCCCGATTTTTGATAACGCGCATCCTGACAATCGCGTTTCCATGTGTAGAAAATTAATACAATAGACAGTACAAAATGCCCCTGTAATGTAATTATAGCTTATTATCGATCCGACGGACCATATTCACGAACGAGTCGCAATTATTCCAATCCCTAAGCAGGGGATATCAATTCATAGTTCCACCCGTCCTTTTATCCTCCCTCCCCCCCTCCCTTGTCGTTAAAATATGATATCCTCCTTCTAATAATTCCTTTTCGTGCCTCCTTTGTGGAACGCTCTTTGAAACCTTATCTGTATTCCGAAAACCTTGCCACGTGTAGCGCGATCGACAAAAGGGATCAAGAGAAAAGGAATGAAGCTATTATAAAGAAAATTATAACGAGAAAAAAAAATAAAAAAATATATATATATATATATAATTCTATTAGCATAGAAAAAAAAGAAAGGAGATTATACGACAAAATAAATCATCTATTTATCAAAGAAAAAGTTCCCACTAGATCCGGATTGACACCGAGACGCATGGCGTCGATCGGTGCAAACGAGAAGCATAGACCGTAGTAGAATCGTGGCATCGAGTGTCAGAGCCGATTGGAGTTTAATTAGTTGGCATAATGAAAGTCGGCTCACAGCGGTATATTCCGAAGCGAGAGAGAGAGAGAGAGAGAAAGAGAGTAGCTACCTACCGCTCTCGCGTGCACATACACACACATAGATACACACATACACGTTAAAGGGTATAGGACGCGACGGACGAACGACATAAAGGACAGTGAAGCGCGTCTAATTAACTTTCTGATTTAAAATCACCCGCGGCACGATACGATCAACGAGCGAACCGGCTGCTAGGAGTCCGAGAAGAAGCCCTGCCAGCGGATGAACGGAGAACGGTTGGAATCGGGGCAAATAGAAGGAGAGGGGGCGCCACCACCGAGGGGATACAACGAGGGTCACCCGAATTAATTATCCGACACTCGTTTCACCGAACCTCCTTCGAACTCCTTCGTCGTTCCTCCTCCGCCGATCTCTTTCTCTCCGCCATTTGCTTCTTAAGTGGCCTTCACACCGCAGCGAGTGGCGCCAAATATCGATCGAACCCCTCCCCCCTTTCTCTCGGATAACGATTACGATCCATTGAAATCGTTAAGGTTCATAATTAACGCTTATACGAATTAATTTGATCGAGGATAATTAGAATAGAAAGTATGAAGTGTATATATATATATATAAGTATATACTATATATATATACTATATGTATATAAAGAGTTCCATAAGGGGAGATGTTTGAAATTTTAAAAAATTTTCGCCGCAGTCTCATAAATTTTGCTATTAAGGAGGCAGTAAATTACGGGAGGCAAGGCATACGTGTTTTCCCTCATACTACTACCTACCGAGAGATTCTATTTTTGTCCTTTCCGTCCGTTTCTATTAATTACGTTAAAACCGCAACGATCGTCGCCAGTCACGAGCTGTCCTGCGTGTAAACGTGCCAACGATGAAATTATAGGTGTACTCGAATATGGATGTAATTGGAATTTCTAGCGGCGCGCGACTGCGTTGCGCGGCGACCAATTTCACAGAGGAGGCGGGGGAGAAAAAAGGAAAAGGGGAAAAGAAAACGAATTAATGGAAAACATCGTTGAAGCGTACAGCCGTACGTAATCGGCACGAATCGGCAAGGGGACAAGGGAGGCGTTAATGGACGGAGCTGAAACTGGCTATTACGCAAAAAAAAAAAAAAAGACGCAATGGCGATTCGCTTTAATCGACTCTTCGTATCCGTCGAAAAAAATATTCTCCACCGTCTTTTCAGCCGAGAAAAAAATAAATAAATAAACCGATTCGAACGGTCGCGTGCTCAAAGAAAAATCTCGCATCGATGAAAATTTTGTTTGACACGTGAACTGCCAAGGAAAGAACATCAAACGAAAATTGTGTATCTTCGGCCACGTAATAACGAGCACGCACACGAGAAAACGAGTATATATTACGAGCTTTCTTCCTCTTTTCCCTCCCTCCCGCTGTGACGCCCCTCCTCGCATCCAATGTCGACCAATTAATATTCCAATAACCGTCCAATCCGGTAAATCACGCGGGTTAACGCATCCAGAAGAAGATCGAAGTTGGAAGTGACAGCCTGGAAGAGAGAGACCTGGATCCGGTTACCTCGCCAAATGGATGTGTTAATCACCGATGAAATCGAGCACGTATAGTTTGGCGTTATAGGTTCGTGGATAAAGAGGAAGGAGAAATTTTTGCGACGTCTTTGGATCTTTGGATTATGAACTGGAAGGGGCGAAATCTACGCGTACCATGTTACGCGAGAACCGATAAATCGACACCACCTTATTTGCGATATATCGATATAAACGGCTTAACGCTTGCCGTTCAATGTTAAATTGCAGGCGAACGGAGTCGTGTTTCACGATAAATAACGCGATTACCAACCGACGACTCGTCCCGTAATCGATTGCGTTCGGAATTCCATTCTAGCTTCACTCGGGCGCAAATGAAGTCGCGTTTATCCTCCTTTTTCGCATGATGAAGTATCTCGTAAGAGTGGCACGTAATGAATGGAAGGTTGATTAGGGAGAAGGGTGATCGGCAATTGAAATCCTTCTTCCATTTGTAAACGAATAATTTTTGATCCAAGACAAATCCTTTTTCTTCTTTTTATTCTTCTCCCGTCCTCCCTTTTTCGATCGATGAAAACGTTATAATTCTCTATCGAACAGAAAATACGCGAGAAAATTCGCGTCTCCCATTACCGAATAATCTCGTGCACAGATGCTAATTATGTAAATTATGGTATAACGGCTCGTTATAAATATCCACGGACGGTAAGTTGGAAAAAAAAAGGAAAAGTTAAAGTTTCGCCCGTACGCGGCTCTGCACGTCACTCTGCTCTTCATTCCGTGAGCAATTATCCTCGCTGTAGCTGTAGCTTCTCGGAAGAAAATAGAGTCTAGACGAGGCACGGGAGAAGAGATTATACTCGTTACACGCGTGCACGCCGCTGGTGTAAGGGCACGGCGATAAACGAGAACCAGTCTTCTTCTCTATCTCCTCTGGCTTCAAGTGACAGGACGTTCCACACGACGTTCCGTTCGAGACGACGAAAACCCCCGGACAACGATCCATCGCGAGTTACAGGACAGGATATTTCCCATAATCTCGTTTTTCTTCCATGTCCGTTTACACACGAGCATGAGCCGGTACGTCTGATCTATCAATTCCGAATTCCTTTCTTTCTATTTCCCTCCTCTTCCCACCCATTCCTCTCCGTTTCTCTTTCTCCCACCGTGCTTCTCAATCCATCCCAAACCTCGCTTCTATAAGCGCCATGACAGCACGATGACGGGCGCACAATGAGGCCATACAGAAAACAGCCGCTTTTTTCCCTCCCCCCTCCTCTCTCTCTAAGTTTCGTGTCATAATGCGGTGATTCGGGTCCTTGTATACAGGAGGTAATATATATCTATGCACGTGAGCCTATATACGTGAGTAACGTAACAGGATTCTGTCCAACCTCACCTGGCACTTGACGAGCTTCGTTTTCGATTCGACCCCACTCCACGATGAAACTCGAGCATACAATTCTCGTTCAACGGATTTTCCAAGCCTCGCGTGGGATAATATATATATATATATTTTTTTTTTCCAGCGAATTGTTGCAACGTCGGCGTGGACGATACGAACGCTCAAGAAACCAGTGGCCCGGGTAGCGGAGGAGGAGCTGGAGGTGGAGTGGCGGTTATACCCGATCGACCGCCTCTCGAACTCGACAAGCTGCCACCTTATCACGATGTCGCTCCTAGTCCTGGTACGTATCTCCTTAAATACATCCGTTACAAGGTAAAATAGAGATCGATAGTTATCGACTGGATTACCTACTGCTCACTATTGGAAAGAAGTCTTCGCTAGGACCACCTATCTCCACTTCAGACGTTTTGTTAACAATTCTAACACCACACATAGTAATAAAAGAGCTACAGTTATATGTATATTATAATTATCCAAGATTGGAAGCTGAAAAATTATCGTTAACAAATCTTAATTATCATATTACGAGAAGTAAAAAAATGTTCTATATAGCATCGATACTTTAAAATATTCTGAATTCTACGTTAATGCATCGAGGTTTACATACGTGAAAACGGGCGAGACTTCTTTCTCACCAACGAACGATATACTTATCCTTGTGCCGTTTGGAATTCAGTTTAAAGTTTTTGAAACGCGATAGGGATGGTGGATAATTGGCACAGAAAGGAAACGAGTGTTGCGCGAGTTTTATGGATGTGGTGTGATGTGATTCAAGGGCACAATGTGTGGTCGTGGTTAGGCTCGCGACGCGGCGGCGGTACACCGGGAGTCGTGACGACGCCTCTGTCGCTTCCGCAACACAGACGAGCGATGAATCTCCCCGTGGAGAACCACTACACCCACATGCAAACCGACGAGGCTCTATACGCAGAGCTGGACTCTCAGGCCGCGAGCTACGCGAGCGATCTCCAGCTACAAATGAGAGGAAGCTCGACGTACGGTACAACTTCCGGCGGCCAGGACGACGAGTACCACGAGCTCGACGCCGCGAGGTTACATCGTCATTACGGCGGTAGCAACGGGGACGGATCTCTGCAGAGGGACACGCTTCGTACGCGCCACAGTAAAAGGTAAATTAATTTACGCCATCTTCCTTTTCATCCTCCTCGATTCATCTGCCATTCGATAATTTCGATACCCCCTCCCCTTCGATTCTTTTCTTTCTAATTATTAAATATTATTTGCTATCTTCGCAAACTTGTTTCCCCCCCACCAATCTTCTCAATTTCACGCGAAGAACAAGTCTATCAAGCGTGGAACGTGGACGAAGGGAAACCTCTAGAATTTATATATTATATTACCATTTCATGCATTTAATTAATACTATCAATATGCATTTCAAATATAAATAATAGCTTTAAAAAGTGAAGCGTTATCGGACATAAATTCAAGTTAATTATTAGTTGGAAACCAAGCTTGATTTCTTCCATTTTATCGTTCCTTGGAACACTATCCGTCGCTCGAAAATGACCGATCGTTACCCGATGCATCGATAGAATGAAAACTCGTGCAATCGATCGAGTTTCTGGAGATTGAGCAGCCGTAACGCGATCTTTTTTATATTATAAAGGTTACAAGAACCGGATTACGAGATGTACGAGAACGGGCCGTCGACGCCAGTCCCGCCTGGTCAGATGCAGCATCACCACCACCATCACCACCACCACCACCACAATCATCACCATCATCATCCTCAGGAGCTACGCGTGGGTAGCAGGAACGGGGACCACCCCTCCTACCAAAACACCGCGTACACAGGAAGCGACGCGGAACCGGATGGGCCGACGTTGAGCAGCGCGCCGAGCAGCGCCTACTACAGCGACCTGAGCTCGAATTCGGCGAATCAACAGATGCCACCGGCGGCCGCACCAGCCTCCGGAGCCAACACGAATCTCCACCTGAACCAGCAAGGGGGAGGCCTGGAAACGCCTCAGTATCGATTGGCGGCGATAAACGAGACCTCGGTACCATCCGACTATATTTAGAACCAAATTTCTTCAAAAGAATTAGAGCGAGCGAGCGTGTTTTTCTTATATTTATCTTTCTTTCCTCGAGAAAAAGAAGAAGAAGAAGAAGAAGAAGACTGAACGCGCTTTTTGAGACCAAGATGACAATCCCAACGACTCAGGACATTATATTAAGATCGTAGGAGATGTTGCGAATCGAGTATCGGAGATTAGATTGCGAGGTTAGGTTTGCCAGGGAACGCCAGGGAAAGGGAATTCCTCGACGATGAGATTCACGGCGAAACGGTAGTGCCATAACAAGTACCCCGGTCGATGTCTTCGAGATTGGTTGGCGGACGCGACGAAAGCGAGAAGAAGAAAAATTTCGAGCAATTTTTCGAAAATTCTGTTTCCGATAAGAGAGAAAAGGGAAGGGAAATTTTTATCCGAGGGGATTTTTAAAAATGTATCTCGTACGAATGGTACGTGTGAATATTTAACGAGATAAATCGGTGCTCGTCACTGAATCGTTAAATACAAGGTATCCGCCGTCAGGTTCGATCCTCGTTTATCTTCGATCCTCGTTCGACGCTGGAATTAATTCGTTTCACCCGATTCGGCAGGACTCGTTTAATCGACGCCGTCGTGTCCTCTTAATTACCTTCCCCTCGGACAGCCTCGATTGTTCCTTCGACAGAACACGAACCGGTGGAGACGTTCCCCGCCCAACGGATTCCCCGCGTTTTACGTCTTTCGTTCGTATCTCACCTGCGCACCCACCTTGTCGCAATCACCTTCCAACAATCCCCTTCTTTAAATCCCACGTAAATCTCCAATTTCGATTCACCGCCGAAGTTTAAATAATTCATTCATTCGGCATAAATAAGGTATAAAGAAGAGGAGGAAAATTTTGATCGTCGCGATTCATTATAGGCTCTTGAGAAATTTGAAAGAATTCTGTAATTTTGTAACTCTTATTATTAAATTTTTAAACTCTCCTTGGGTAACTCTGATCCACTATGAACTTTCAAAAAATTCTAATTCATTGTATAACTATTATTATAAATTTTTAAAATTCTCCTTGGGTAATTCTGATCCATTATGGACTCTCAAAAAATTCTAATCCATTGTAACTATTATTACAAATTTTCAAACTCTCCTTGGATAAGGAAGTAACTCTGATCTACTATGGACTCTCAAAAAATTCTAATCCATTATATAACTATTATTATAAATTTTTAAACTCTCCTTGGATAACTTTGATCCACCATGAATTCTCAAAAAATTCTAATCCATTGTAACTATTATTACAAATTTTCAAACTCTCCTTGGATAAGGAAATAACTTTGATCTACTATGGAACTTTCAAAAAATTCTAATCCATTGTACAACTATTATTACAAATTTTTAAACTCTTAGATAACTCTGCTCCACCATGGACTCTCAAAAAATTCTAATCCATTGTATAACTATTATTATAAATTTTCAAACTCTTCTTGAATAACTCTGATCCACTATGGAATTTTCAAAAAATTCATTGTAACTATTATTACAAATTTTCAAACTTTTCTTGGATAAAGAGATAACTTTGATCCACTATGGACTCTCAAAAAATTCCAATTCATTGTAATTATTATACAAATTCATTTTCAAACTCTCTTTGGATAAAGAGATTCTGTTGTAACTCTTAAATTAAATTAAATTTTCAAATTTTCTCTGGATAAGCTTGATCTACTATGGACTCTCAAAAAATTCTAATCCATTGCATAACTATTATTACAAATTTTCTCCTTAGATAACTCTGATCTATTATGCATTCATGTCAAAAAAATTCGAAAGAATTCTAGAAAAAGATCCATTATAACTATTATTACAAATTTTCAAATATTACTCACAACTAATTCTCCTTATTTAAAACACGGATCGTATAATAAATGCATAATAAATATTTTGAAAAGGGAATCGAGGAATGAAATTCTTCGGCCATTTTGGTTCAACCCCGGATAAATCGACGTAAATTACGCGAAAGTGCCGCGTGCCCGTAAATTACCAGTGCGACAAAGAATGGCAACGCTTCGTTGAACGGCCGAAAAATCGTTGGCGGCTCTCCTCTTTAACACAGGAGGGGTCCGCGCAACAACAGATGCAACGATGCAACTTGCAATAATTAATTGCGCCCCCGCGGTCACAATGGCGATAGGGAGAGGGAGAGAGAGGGAAAGAGAGCGAGAGCCGGTGGGGTGGCTGGCGCGCATTATTCCGCCACGAAAAAAATCCCACGAACGAGGCGCGCTGTCCGATCGCTGGTTTCTTATCGTTACGCGAACGAGAACGGAATTTTATGGAATTCGTTTGGTGCCCACGCTTAATTAAGGTTCCGCTTTCTTCCCCGACAAAAGGATCTTCCGCATCTTTTCGCGTTTTCAGATTCGCCAAGAAATTTATATTCTCGGTTATATTCTCAGACATTCTACCACTTTCGTTAGAATTTCGTGTAAAATTGTGTGAATCAATTTTCTTTTTAATCGAAAGCGTCTAAAGTGTATATAGTATTTTTAATAAAACGCCAATGCAAGAAAAAAAAAAAAAAGAGAATGATAAGAAAAATGACGATAAGACGAATTAATATAAAATGAAAGAAATCTCCGTCTACGTTCCATTTTCTAAAATGCAAAGTTTACTCCACTCGTTTACTCGGCGAGGAGAGTCTCGAAATTCTTGGAAGAAATATTATTTTTATAATAAAAAGAGAAAAAAAATTCGGCGAAATTTCTGGATCGACGTGGAACTTGGCCGTGGAACGAGGAGGAGAAGGTGGTGGAGGAGCGCGCACCATCTTCGCCCCTGCTACGGGATATGTAAATTATACATGTAAATATAGCGAGGCAACCGAGCCGAGAAAGATCGAACGGCGAGATATTGAGATACGTGTTGGCGATCCGCACACTTTCGCCTCTTCCTTTCGTCGATTTTATGCGATCGAACGCTCCTGGTTAAAAGTCACCGGATATCTGTTGACTTTAAACGCATAAATTTATCGATCTATTAATCTGTTAACTGCGTACGTACTCACCGTTCCTTCATTTTTCCTCCACACAATTTGCAACATTTTTAAAACACAGCTAACAAATTAATAATTCAAATTTGTAAACTTGTTTCTTTCGTCTATATTAATTGTAAAATCGTATATCTAATGTAATTGCGTAGTTTCGTATAAAGATATATTTATATTAGTATCGTTAAAATGTAAAGATTTGCTTACAAATAACGTGAACGTGGCTCGTTGCAATCCCAACGTTCATTTGTATTGTGCGAGTGTCCGGTGACTTATGGACGGGAGTGTTTACGCCCGAATACCTTTGTCGTCGCTCCGCCACCGAAAAATATTCTTATCCCCGCGTGCGCGCATACCGCCAACCCGCTAATTCCTATGCATTTTTCGCATTACCGGTGAAACGGCAGCGTTCCTCGTTGCCCGAGGAGAGTTCCCACAATGGAAAAATGTTAAGTGGAATGAAACCCTTAACTCTGCCCGGTTAAATTGTTCATCGACTGGTTTCGTCGTATCGCGTGTCGTTTCGTTTGAAAATTTATCCGATGTGGAGGACCGAGGAATTTCGATCGATCGTCCTCGGTCGAAACGATGGATTTCCCATTCTTTCGCGTCGAGAGAGAGATTAACGCGAGTTATGATGGAATTAGGCAATATCAAGATTTGTACGGACAGATTCTTATAAAACTTTCACATTTTGACGCTTTGTATATGTTTAAGAGACTCGGGAAAAAAGTAACAAAGTCTTTAGTTTAAAAGAATCGTTTTAAAAAGGATAAATTGAAAAATATCAGAAGAGATATTAAAATTAAAAAATTTCCTGCATAAATGAAACTTATGAATAATATGTAAATTGTTTATCGTGTTTGCACTTATCTTGGAAAAGAATCTCGCGTCATTTTTCTAACGAGCCTCTCATTCATAGATGTGGAAGTTTATCGATATAATTTATGAATAAAGAGCGGCGCAAAAATTGTGATTAACCGTGTTGAAACTCGTGTTGCGTAAAGGTTTCTTACCGATCGATTAAAATCAGATGCATCGTTACGAAACGACAGGAAATATAACGGAAATACACGTCAGATAATTTAAAAAAGTTGAGAGAATGGAAAGAGCGTGATGGTAATCACGCCAATGATATATTAAGATTTTGTTACATCAACAACGTTCCTGACAGAAACGCACGATTTCTATTTTTGTGATGTGATGTTTCTTGCCACTAATGTAATATAAATCTAGCCGATTTTAAAGATAATGTATAAAAATTCACTTGATGCGTGAAATATTTTATAATTGTAAAGAGAAAAGAGAGTTTGCTTATATGGTGTAATTAATGTTAATTATAGACATGAAACGGTGCTAAGAATGAATTGTCATACTTGTAATTCGATATTTTGTAATTTATATATTGTTGTTCTTTAACAAGATTAGAAAAGATGTTGAAATCGACGTTCGTTGTTATTTACGCGTGCAAAAATATTGAACGAATGAACGCAAATAAAAAAAGATTTCCACTATTTTTTGATAATTCTACAGTGCAACAAAGTATTAAGTTTAGAATAACTATGAACACAAGTTGTATATAACATTGTAAATTGTAAAGAAATTATTTTATTTTCATATATATAATCGTGAAATGCTTGTGTACATGAATGGATATTCTGTGCGCAATTAAGTCAATTATTGTGACCAATTTTTAAAGGCATTGCACTTTTTGTATGTAAGAAAATGTACAGTGAATAAAGACAAATTTCATATCTATGAGCTTTATCGATTAATACGTTATTTTCTATTTTATCATTTATTTTATTATCTCAATCGAATCAATCGTAAAAAAAAATTGTGAATCTTAGAATTTTTAAAAATAACATTAAATAAAATATATACTATTTTTGTGGAACGATTATGCAAAGAAACTATCCTTTTTTTCATTTTTTAGAATCTTATGAATATGTTATATATAAAATAAACAAGAAGTATTCAAAAGTATAATATTATAATAAGAATAGTAGATGGGAAGATTTCAATAAAAATATTGAAATCAATATTATTTTCAGAATGCCGCAAATGAAACTCGCAAATGAAAAAAAATAACAAAAAAAGAATAGAAATAGAATAAGAATTGATTATAGTGCGCCATCTCTTGTCCAAAATATCCAAAAAATCTTTTTAAAAGCGGTTAAGAGATGGCACGAGTTTTCAATTCTTATCTCACTTTATTCTTTTTTAAAGAAGTGTCTTTGATCTTCAAGAGATGGCGCTAATAGTCCTTACCCTATTTTGTTTTTCAAACAAATATTTTTTTTTATTTGCTCTCTTTGTCTATGTTGAGTCATTTGCGGTATTACAAAGATGACGCTAATTTCACAATTTTTCTTTGTTCTATAATAATTTTATCTTTCTTTGTTCTAAAATAGAATAATATTTTTTTTGTTTATATATCCTTAAAATTAATAATAATAAAATTAATAATAATATTAATAATAATAAAATTATCTTTCACAAAGATATTTTTCGCTATTGAAGAATTTCATTCATTTTCTTATAAATAGAATAAAATTTTGCTATATATATACTTCCTTTTTTTATATTTATATAAATATTTTTAAATATTTACAAATTCCCGCCGGATAATAATCCAGCGTAGGTGGCATTAGTACATTCAAATGGATAGAGTGGCGCGAGAAACATGTGTGGTCGAGCAGCTTGGTAAGTAATTTTATCGTATAATTTCAATAATTAATTCATAATACAAAAATATCATAATCCTCTAATAATAAAGAAAACTTACTAATAATTTCACAGTTCTTTAAATCCAGATAGTTTATGTCGCGCTTGTGATTACAAGGATGCAACTGGCAAACGACGCACAACATCATGGACCAAAACTGACATCGAATATATTCCATCTACTAATATCGGACCTAAAGATGCTCTTCCTTGCATTATTTCCGGCTTACACTTTGGCAAAGAGGACGAACAAGTTCTTTGTGCTATGATGTGGAGTATGATTCCCCCTTGGCACGAGGTCAGTATTTACAAGATTAAATTAAATGATATTTCATGAATAGGGATACGCTCATTGTAATTATCAGTTTAATTTCGACAAATTGACACAAAGAATATTTATTCAAATGTAAACATATTTATTATATTTTCTTACTTGATAACAATAATTGATAATTTAGGGAAAAAAAATTTTTTTAATTTTTAGGGAGATTACAGAAAACATAATTTGTCAACACATAACGCGCGTTTAGAAAATATTAAAAATTCCAAATTATACGGAACACCACTTCGTAAAGGACAAAGATGCATTGTGCTTTGTGAAGGTTATTACGAATGGAAAGCTGGAAAAACCAAAAAAGAATCTAAACAACCATATTATATTTATGCTACTCAAGAGAAAGGAGTAAGAGCAGATGATTTTTCGACATGGAAAGATGAATGGTCTGAAGAAACTGGTTGGAAAGGATTTAAACTTTTAAAGATGGCAGGAATTTTTAATACGTTTAAAACTGGAGAAGTAATTCAATGTATTAAGTTTATGTGTAGAATATAAATATACAACTATAGAAATAAATTATATTTTAGGGAAAAATAATATACAGTTGTACAATAATTACAACTGAATCAAATAGTATACTTTCTTGGTTACATAATCGTGTACCCATTTTTTTAAACAAAGAACAAGATTCACAGGTAAGAAAATGAAGATATTATATTATATTTATATTGAAAAAAATTTCTTTTATTTTATTTATATTATATGTTTAAATATTTTTCAAGATAAATTAATATTACAATGGATTTATTTATTTATTTCTTTTTTTTGTTACAGATTTGGTTGAATGAAAAATTAACAATAGATGAAGTTGTTGACAAATTAAATAAATTAACATTATCAGATGGTGATTTAAATTGGCATACAGTCTCAACTCTTGTAAACAATGTATTATGTAAAAATGAAGATTGCAGAAAAGAAAAAAAGCCCATGTATGTATATAAATGTATATAGAACAGTACAATTAACTTTTCTCTATTCGAATTATGACCTTTTAATCCTGTCAAGTGACATGCTAGACTATTGATTTACTAATTCTATTATGTACAGTGAAGAGAAAAAAAACAACTCTAGTAGTTTTATGGCTTCTTGGTTGAAGAAAGGGTCTGCAGAATCGGCTAAGAGAAAAAGTATGGAAACTGAAAAAAATGACAATGTAATGTCAAAAATTGCAAAGGAAAAATAATTTTATCCATAATTACAAATAAGATCACTTACAAAAGTATAAACTTTACTTTTTTTTAATTGTAAATATCAATGTTAAAATATTTATTTAAATTATATATTTTCTTTTTATTTTTATATTTTGTAAAACAATAATTTTTCTTTGTAATAGTATTTGTATTTTTTGTCATACATATTGAATAGAAAAAAAAATCATAAAATAAGATTTTCTCTTTTTAATTTATAATTGTGAAATATAATGTGTAATTATTTATAATCAATATTTATATAAAATTAAAGCACAATTCTGTAAACATTAGTACTAAAAATAAAATAACACATATATTTTAAGCATAACCTTTTGTTTTTCTATATTTTGAACACAAACATTAATAAAAAAAACAAAGCTTACTTGCGAAATATTAATTTCAAAAAATATTTAATCTTATTGATCTTATTTACTACAAATTTATAATAAATTTATTTATAATAAAATAATGAATTTATAAGAGTATATTGTATATTAAATTAAGTTCATTGTATATTAAATTAAGTCTATTTCGAGTATATAGTTCAGTATATAATAAATTAAGTCTATTTCATACGTAAATATTTTTATAAAATATTTTCAAAAATATTTTTTAAAAATTTATTTCAGAAAACGAAATTCTATTTGGCGCTCATTAAAACGCATGCGTAGATTACTACAATATGGCGACGATCATTGCCCCGATTTCATTTAGTAGTAACAAAGAAAAAGAGAGAAAAAGAAAGAGATAGAAAATCCGATTTTCTAAAGATGTCAGCACGATAGCTCTTATTTCGCGCTGGTAGCAGTGGAGGTGAAGGCGATCGGTGGTGGTTGAGTTCGCGAGTGGTGCAGTGTGTACGATAGAGAGCGAAGGTGTACCTACGTCTGAAGAGTTGTGCTGACACGTTTTCGTCTCCCGTGCGGCGGGGGCTGCCCTTCGCAAGAATCCGCGTCACGCATGGCACCGCTCCGTGCCTGAGACGCCTTTTTCTCGGAGACAGAGAGAGCAAGATCGTGCGCGGCCGGGGCCCAGCCTCTTCGCGTGCTTCGTCTCGTTTTGCCGTTTTCGAGCGCCGGAGAGACCGAGTCGCGAACGAGCCGACAGAATGACCAGCCAAGAGACGTGCGAGCAAGGAATTAGTAATGTAGAAACTGAATATCTTGAGATCAATTCGAAAGGAGCCTGGGCGATTCTCTATCAGGTAAAGATCGCCACTTCCTCTCCTTCTTCTTCCGTTTTTACGTCTTTTCTTCCGGTTTCCGCGAGAAACGCCAATTCTATCCATGAATGTCAATCTTTTTAATAGCCAGTAATCTAAACTGCATCGTAAAATTGTTTTCCGCTAACACGGCTATTAATTGCTGATGATGCACAAGTTATGAAATCTTGTTCAATCTCGTTTAACGATGTTTATTTGCCAATTGAAAATCATATAGGTATCAACACGTTATCATCTGTCGCGAAATCTCATCGTACGCTTGTGAATTTTTAACGGTCTTTCGTACTCGTGAATGAGAAACCTGTATAGCACTATATATATATATATATATATATCACATGTCTGTTATCAAGTTTTGATTTATTTATCTTATGGACCCATTCTTGATCGCATACAACTTCCTTCGTGATTTTCGTCATTCCGGAAATGTGCTCGATTAATTTAAGTTTTACGAATAAATTAGATTTATTGTACATCGATATAATTCAATACAATAACAAATCTAGGAATTTATTCTTTATTGCATGCTCCCTAACATTCGTTTTTCTGCCGATATTTACAATGCATGAATTGTTCTCAATTCCCTGACCTATCTGTTTATTTTCTTGGAAAGTAATTTTCACAGAAAGATTATTAAATATTGCATGAATTGTGCACAATTTTATTATCAAGGTCAAATATCTTGATTCAAAAAATATATACTTTATATTTGATACTGTGATTTATATAAATGAAATAAGATATTTTTTAACAAATATTAAACATTATTTTTTTTCCTAGACAAATGAAAATTATTTTAAAATTTAAATTATGTTTTTCCTTTTATATGATATTATATAATTATAAAAGAGAATATTATTTTTACAGCATATACGTAATGAATGCAGCAATTTTACATACACATGCAATGAATCAAAGAAGCCACAAAACAAAAATTTGAATCGTTACAGAGATGTTTTACCATATGATCATAGTAGAATTGTTCTTAAAAAAGGCCCATGTGATTATATCAATGCTAATCTCATCCAGGTAGATATTGTATCAAGATATTTAATTCTAATAAAAAAAAAAATATAATAATAAAATTATTTTTATTATAGGTAGATCATGCCCGTAGACAATATATTCTTACTCAAGGACCACTGGAAAATACTGCTGGCCATTTCTGGTTAATGATATGGGAGCAAAATTCTAAAGCTGTGTTAATGTTAAATAAAATAATCGAAAAGAATCATGTTAAGTGTTATCAGTATTGGCCTCTTGGCGAATCCATGATTAATACAATGATATTTCCGGATGTTGGTATGAAAATAAAATATATCAGTAAAACAGAATCATCGGATTATACAACTAGAATATTAAAGTATGAAAATAATTAAGAATTAAATTATAAATATTTTTATATATTCAATATATTTGAATAAATATATATATATAATTCATTATTTTATAGGTTAACTGATTTGGAAACAAAAGAAAGTAGAGAAATATTACATTTTCATTATACCACTTGGCCAGATTTTGGTGTTCCACAAAGTCCTACAGCTTTTTTAAATTTTTTAACAGATGTTAGGCAATCAGGAACATTAGATCAAAATGTTGGCCCTCCTGTGGTACATTGTTCTGCAGGAATTGGAAGATCGGGAACATTTTGTTTAGTTGATACCTGTCTTGTTTTGGTAAATATTATTTATATTAAAGAAAAAATTTAAAAATTACAGAGAAGAGATTGCTTTTTTATTATAGATTGAAGAAAATGGATTGAATTCAGTGAATATTAGAGATATATTAATAGAAATGAGAAGATCTAGAATGGGTTTAATTCAAACACCAGATCAATTAAGATTTTCATATGCTGCTATCATTGAAGGAGCAAAACAATTGCCATCCAATAACGTGGTAACTAATACCAATTCACAGTGGTACAATGTTATTAGTTTTTCCTTTCTGAATTAACCTATTGTTTGTTGTATGTTCCATGTAAATATTTATCTTTGTATAGCACATGATTGTTTCTATAATATAAATTAATTCTAATAATATTGTGCTACTGTGGTTCATTGCAATTCCTAACTGTTACTAACTACTGTGATATTTACAGAATATTAATAATGAAATAGTGTCAAATCATTATGATGTGGTAAGTAATATTAGTAATTCTTCAAATGAAGAGGAAGATGAACCACCTCCTTTGCCACCTCCAAGAGGTGAATCCTTAACACGTAGCATGATGGCAGATTTAACTTCGAATACAATATCAAGAAATGGTATGTGAATGATGAATTGAATGATTAAAGTAATTTACAAAATATAATTTTTTTATTTAATATCAGATGAATTAACTGGACCACCTGATAAACCATTGCCTAGAGAACCATCAATTCAAACAGAGACATCCATTACCAATCTACAAACTGGTGTAAACTCTACAGTAATCACAAACAATATACATGAACAGAATTCTGACGGTGTTGTAGTGCCTAATGATAATGCCAGTGACGGTGAAAACTCTATACAAACAATTAGTCCTCCGTCCAGTCCAGATATGTAAGTTATTCGAAAAAAAAATGTATTTATATAAATATCTTTTTTTTTTCTTTTAATACTTATTTTATGTAAATAGGAAAAATGAAATACGTCATCGTAATAAAGAGAAGAAAGAACGCTTGGCAGCACAAGTACGAGAGATGAAACGTCGTCAAAAAGAGACTGAAGAATGGCAGAAGCTCAAGAGGTCATTATTTAAACCTCTTACAATAGGCATAGGCGCTGCAATTGTTGGTGGGGGTATTATAGCAATATGTGGCTATTTGTACATGCGTGGTTAGGATACAATTGTTTTTCTGTCACACATGTATATGGACAATCGAGATGTCAGTGATATTAGGTGATTCGCACATTCAAGAATAGTTACTTTCACCATGAAATATTTAAAAGTTCTATTGCACGTGTCATTAATTGCCGTTTTGAAAAAATAATTAATCAGGGAGAAGCATTTAGTGTTATATAACTCGAAATAATAACACACGCAATCGTTGTGAGACGTTGTATCAATAAGGAATTATCAATTAATTCAACAAAATGAGGAACACATACCAATTATCAAAGAAACGTAAAGAGAAGTAACTTATTCTAATGAAGTGCATTTTATAAAAGACATTGTTGCACGATAAAGAAGTGAAAGGAAAGAAGAAAAAAAGATCAGAAAGTTAATGAGAACGAAATGAGAACGAAAGAAAAGGAAAAAACCTTCGATTTGTATTTTTATATTGTGATTCACTCAATGAATATGTATAACATACTAGAAGGTATACATTCTTTGAAAAATCATTTCGTTAGGTTTTAAAAGCTGCATTTCACACTTGATAGATCTTTCCGTATTCGTGTTTCCGGTATTAGAAATGGAATAAGAAATATGTTGAGTTAGATTTTTACTTCGTGACTATTTTCTGCCTCAAATAGGAGTAAAGAGTATCTTTTTAATTGTTTGATAACTCTAATCATTAAATGTGTATCCTATGTCCTATGAATTAGGAAGGAAGAAAAACACGTGTAAAGATCTAAAACAAGTAAATGTATTCTTATTCGCATATTGTAATAATTGTAGATTCACGTAAAATAGATAGATTATACACAATATGGGTGCATGATATTCCAATAAGTAAAATCGATTTACTTTTTAAAAGTAATAATTAATAATAGAGGCAATCAAAAGTATTAATTTCCTCTTTTTTTATTTCTTACAATTTTTAAATAAATTTAGATTTCTTTAATTTAATTAATTTTATTACGATCAATTTTAACAATTAGAGTTTAAAGAATTTTCAATTATTAACCTTCTATATAAATTAGATTCATTAATAGCAATTTATCCAGAGTATCAAAATTATTCATTTAAAATTTATAAGTACCCAATCATCTTGCTAGAATCTAATTATATCGTAATAGTCGTAGAGAAATATTAACGAACTTTGCAATTATAATATACTATGTAAATGTTTTTTTTATGAATAACTTACTCATTAAAGTAAAGTCCATTCATCTATAAAATATTCATGACAAAAAGTGAAGTCATATTAAAAATTAGCATAAACTATACCTGTGAAATATCATGATCCATTCTTACATGGCAGTTCAATGTTTATTTAGAGTCATCGATTTCGTTCGAAACTTGTTCCTGGGATTATAAGTAAAGAAAAAAAGATAAATTTTCTTGACTTTCTCTTTTTCTTGAAGAAACGCGTCATTGAGATATTTCGTTTAACATGGCAAATTGTGCCTTCGATATTCTGTATACTTCGTAAAAATAATTCACGCAATTGCGTAAAATGTTCGTAATCGTTTGTAACATGAATCATTTTGTACTTGAAGTAGTCGAGGAAATTTTTTACATAAAAACACACATCTGGTATACGGAAAATCGACAATTAATAAATTTCGTGTGATACCGAAATAATTAGCAGCGACGTAAGAATATTTCGACTAACGAAACTTGCTACGGTGCTTATCATGTGCTATTTTGAAATATTTTTGTGTTTTTCATTTCATGTGATGAAACTATCGATATAGTGGGTGCCAAATAATGAAAAGCCAACAAAAATTTTGTACATAGAAATATCTGATATTCTTATGAATCAGTTTTTGATATCCATACATTTAATATATACATCAATGTAAACTATCGAAATAATATCTGATACTTGATCGACTAATTTTAAAAATTAATCATTTATTCTTATGTATATATTCGAAAGATTCTTATGTATATATTCAAAGTAAAAAAAAAAATTACTGTAAACGATCCATTTAATCAAAAAATATTGATTGTCAAAAATTGATACTTTCTTTTATATTATCAAAACTAATATCAAAAACTGATTCGATCGGAATATATTTGAAATAACGAACCGTATCATGGTTGCGTTAGTGAATTTTATTTATACACTTTTAACCCCTTATTGAAACGTTTCTCTCGCATTTTATTCATATCGAGTATTTGAATCTTAAAATATTTAAACTTTAATAATTTTAATTAAAAAAAAAAAAAAAAAAAAAAGGAAAGAAGAAGAAGAAACAGGGGGTTAAAAGAAACGCATCTTTCTAAAACACGAATTCTAACTGATTTGCTCAATGATAAACCGTTTAAAGTACATTGAGCGTCGCGGAAAGACTGAGTACGTCTAATTGCTTCTAAGTGGAGAGGAAGTTTTTAAAAAAATGAAAAAAAAAAAAAGAAATGAAAACGAAGAAATGAGTACGAAACATGTTTAGAAAAAGAAAAAAAAAAACCGTACTCTTAAACTGAGCTTCTATATAAGTGGTCACGATCATTCTTCAACTGCAGAAGAGTTACAGGATCGTGTTCTAAGATTAAAAAAAAAAAAAAAAAAAAAAAAAAAAGGAAGGGGAAAGAAGTTGAAACAAGAGGCAAAGGTATAAATTAATTGCTCTCGATTCATCCTCTTTCCCAGAAAGAAAGCACGCGTGAACAAACGTATTTTGTACTTTTGTATTACGTCGGTAATCGTAAGATGTTTGGAATACGATCCCTGTGTGAAAAAATTATTTTCAAATACGCGTTTACATTCACCGTTTATGCGTTTAAGTGTTCGTTAACGATAATACATCGAACATATAGTCTTATATTATCTGTAGAGATGTCATCATGTTCCATTTGAAGCAATGTTAAAAAAAAAAAAAACATGTTCAAAGTTGAATACAGTATTCTGTCGTCGGTATAGTTCATCTATGTGTATGCACCATTGTATATCTTGTTACCTGATTTTCGTCTAGAGTATATTCGTACGTTTATATTACCGTTAGGGAGATGTGTAAACCCAGACGCGTTTTCTTTCTTCTCTTTAACGATATTTAAAACACGCTCGAATGACATAACCTTCATAGGGTACGAGAATGGTGCGAAAACAGCTTTCTCAAAGCAAGGAGAACGGCACGTGTGTCAGCCTTTGTTTAAAACGATTACGATCGGACGTGAGATATGTTAGTGGTGTTCCTAGAGGAATGATAAATTTTAATATTTTTTTTTATATTTTTTTTTCTTTTCTTTTTTTTTAGAAACACGGTGAACGCGATCATTAAAGTCACAGTGAAAGTGTTCGACTCTTGTAATTAAAACTGTTTAAAGCTTCTAAGTGTTGGTCAAATGTATACTTTTGGAAGATAATTTTCGGATGTGGATCACCGTCATAAAAAAGGTCTGAAAATAATAACAAAAAATTTTATTGTTTTTAAATAGTAATATTACTTTCTAGATTTCTCTGTAATTTTTGTTCAATAAATATTGAAATATTCGAGATATATCGTGATATCGCGATAATTAAAAATGTTAATAACTCGAATTTCAATATAATTTAAACAAATAAAATGAGAGAAAACACGAGGAAGCTTGTAACAGTTACGACCGACGAGTTAATCAAAAAATGAAATTCATTTGAAGCTAATTTAATGTATTTCGTCATTAATCTCTTGCCTTAAAATGACTTATCGTCAAATTTATGGTACTCTAAAATTATTAATAATTCTAAATATCTGTCGCCATTTTTTTTTTCACTTTTGACTTCTCGTATTAAACTGGCGTCTCTCGATGAAATTAATAAGGCAAGAAATTAACGATTAACCGTGTTTCGCGCGTTCATTCGGAAATTTCATCGAATCATCATCGTTGTACGTAAGATCATCGAAAAAAAAAAAAAAGTTAGGCTAACATTCGTCTGATTCCCTTGTTCTCGTTAATCGTGGAAAGCTTATCGAAAAAAAATTCTCGAAGAGCGTGTGAGAGTGTGAGAGCGTATGCGTGAGAGAGAAACGAGGAACGAGAAAGAAACGTATTCTCGAGAAACTAAAATCCACGAAAGACACGGTGCTAATTAAAGTTCCAAAAAAAAAAAAAAAAAAAAAAAAGAAAAAGAAAAACAAAAAGAAATAAAAGAAGAAAGGGGAAAAAAGGAAAGGAAAGAAAAGAAAAAGGAGGAAGTATTGACACGCCTTGGCGCGAATACTTCATGCATGAGAGAGAGAGAGAGAGCATGAACGTTGAAATATTGAATATTGGGTATGAAGGGATACGAGAGTGAAAAAGATGAAATATTACGATCGACGGTCGTGAGATTTCATACGGACGTACATTTATCCTTACATTTCGCCTCTAGAAAAAAATAATATAACGAGAGAGAAACGAAAAGAGTCACAAAAACGTCTTTGAAAAAGATATTTCGTCGATCATCGAGAAAAAAAATATATTATATAAGAATCAGATAATCAAATTCGAAGAGGAAGAATTAAAAAAAAAAAAAAAAAAAAAAAATAATGAGANTGAGAAAAAAAATGTAAAAAAAAACGAAGAGGGGATTTTCTTCTCGTAAATTGCAAAAATTTCAGTTTTTCTCCATTCATATAATAATAAATCTCTCCATCGTATATACAATAGACGTAAATGTTACTGACGCTAAAAGGAAATCGCAGAAACATAGCCAAGTGCCTATTCGAGTACGAAAGGGAAGAAAAAGGAGCCAATAGCGAGAATACGATCGGTAGTAGCATTTGATATTTACGACTTACTTGTTATGCATACCCCTCGCCTTTCTGGAACAGCGCAGATATCGCAGCAAATGAATCCTTTACTATTCCGACAATATGCATATACTTAAACATTATTATATATTAGATATATATATATATATATAACATGTATGTACATTTAGAAATAGATAGCCGTTCTAGTAAATCTATTGTCATTGCGACTGTTGAACAATCGAGCCACGAGATTTTAAAATTAATCTCGATAGAAGAGATTATAAATATTAAATTATTTATCCCCCTAGCAGTATTTAAAGAAGAAGAAGAAGAAGAAGAAGAAGAATTTTTCCTTTTAATCCTTGGTATATTGAATATTTGGGTTTTCGTTCAAGGGACTCGCAAAGCAAATATACATTTCTATACACACGACTCGTCTATACATTCGTATAATAACAACAACATTTGATATCGATATATTTATATTTCTCACGAATATCAATATCGAAACAAAATTTCATGTAAATACGTATATTCGTACGAACTTGGAAAGAAAGAAATAATATCGACGGTGGGGACAGTCCAGAAAATGTTAAAACTAAATGTTAAAAAATGAATGTGGAGTCGGAATAATAATGATAATAATGATAATGATAATAATAATAACAACGGAATTTATATTTTAAATAAATAACGTTTATAGAGTGTTACTTGCTTAAAAGTATTTTTGTCAAGTTTTACGGGAACATTGTTATAGCAAAATGTATGATATAAACTAATACAATAACTAAAACGAAACACCAAGAGTCTCTTAATGAAAAAGTGTTGATCAACGTGCCCTGGTATACTAAGGATTAAGGAATATTAAGTAGAAAGTTATATAGAATAGAAAAAGAATTTTTTTTATATTATATATAATATATTTAGTGTTTATAATATAAAATCACCCAATGTAATTGAACAACAAAGAAAAGAAAAACTATCCTTGTAGCTCGATCAAATCTGTTTAACAGTCAAATTATTTAAAACTAAGAATCAAGTTGTGAGAAATGAAGCAAGCAAACGAACGAACGAACTAATTAAAAAAAAAAAAAAAAAAAAAAAACGAGAATCAGGAAAATAAGAACGAATATTAAGAATTAAATAACGATATTAATTTATCCTCGAAAAAAAAAAAAAAAAAGAAACGAAAAACGGGCAATGGTAAAAAGTTACTTCTCCCTGAAGTCAAAGTGCATCTTTGCGTATCGACTTCAATACAGTTACAACTATATTTACAATGTATCATGGTAGAAGATGTATCGAGACGTGGTGTTTCTAAGTGTAAAGTTAAGATAAAAAAACACACGAGTGACAAGTGGAAACGTAACAACACTTGGTTAGAATTAGAGAGGAAGGATAATAGAAGAGAAGGGTCAAAAGAAGTGAAATGAAGGAATTGTATTGTTGCTGATTATACAAAAAAAAAGATAAAAAAGATTTTCAAGATAATTTATCGTAATTGGCCATTGGAAAGAGGATGAAAATGGGGAAAAAAAAATATATTTGAACGTCACTTCGCTTCTTTACACGACCCGATTAGAGAACATTAAAGATCAAAAAAAGAAAAAAACAGTTGATTAGCATGAGAGAAAACGGCTTGCATGCAATAAAATGTTATTCATTCGCAACGAGAAAGAAAAAGACAAGAGCAGGAAAATATCGATATGCGCAGTGCCCTCACGACGCATATTTTCTTCTTTTTTTTATTCCCAAATGTAGAAAAAGCTAAATAAGAACAACTCGTAGACGAGGTTCCCCGATTTACATATTTAGATCGATCAATACAGGAAAGGATTTTTTCGTACTTTCCAACTTTTTTTTCATTCCACTATCCCCCTAGATTTTAATTAACGCAACCAGATGACAGAGTTTCAGAGTTTAAAATTCGCGAGAAGAAAAATTAGAAATGTAAAAAAAAAAAAAATATAACATAATCGGTATATATAATAGAATGCATAATTATTAAAATATTCCAACGTATATTTTTTCACGTCGAGAATTTTTATTAATAGCGAATATACATTAACACTGAAACCTGGCTCATCGGTTACCCAGCCCAACGATATTCATTTAATATAATCCCACTCGGGAAGATTGGTATGAGTGAATTCAAATCTATCGATATGCCCATATACTAACAAGCCTACTAACTTTACTCTCGCGTTTCTAACAGACCTTGTTTATTACTAACCTGTTTGGCCTTGTGCTTGTTTAATTTCTCGTACTTGTCTTCCCAGCAGCCACGAAATACCCTCATCTGGTGATTTCTTTCAGATCTAAAAGCGAAACTACTACCGAAACCAGCGAAACCGTTCACGAGGAGGCCGAGCCTGAGAAATAATAAAATAAAATCTGCCTAAAAAAAAAAAAAAAAAAAAAAAATAAAAATAAAAAAAAAAAAAAATAAAAAATAAAATAAATAAAAATAAAAAGAAACCTAAGAAAAAAAAATCGCGTGACAAGATCGCATCCGATTAACACTTCGAAAAATAAAGATGAATGTGCAAAAAAGAAAGGGGGAAAGAAAAAGAGAGAGAATTCGTTTTTGAATTGATTTTTTTTTCTTTTTTTCTTTTTTTTTTCTTTTTTTTTTCTTTTTTTTTTCTTTTTTTTTCTTTTTAACGAACGAACATACAGACACACGGAAAGAGTACGCACGGAGTACGCCTCAAAGAAGCGAAAGATTATTTATTTGATACGAAATGAATGACTTGACTGAAAGAAATAAATAGATTTGTTTGGTACAACAGAAACTAAGCTTGATTCGACGTGTTTTCAACGTAGCACAACACTTTTTGTGAGACACATTCCTTTTTCCCATACAATAAATTACTATTCTATCTACTTCCTCGTGATTGATAAATAAAAAGAAATTATTTATCTAATAGATAGACTCGATTGGAATTCTCTAAGAATTTTATCGGTTTCTTAACTTTCTTTAGATACATAGAATCATTGCTCTATACTATTCTCATTTGGAATTATCTTGGATATATTATTACCATTCCTTGAATTGTTCCTTGTTTCAAAATAAATATTTATTCCGTTCCGAGAATTTAATGAAAAATAAGACAAATTTTACGTAACGTAACTTTTACGTATATTTATTACAGCAATCGTTTACTATATTTTGTGCACTTTCTATACCCTTCTATAATATTTTATCTTAATAATTTCCAATATCTCTTTTTTAATCTCTAACGAAAGATAAACGGAATATAAGATACGATGAATCACAAAATTCAAACGTTTCGAATAATACGAAAATATTCACGGAAAATTGATTTCTTATTTAATACAATTCTGTCGATGATTCGTTAATTTCCAGTAAGTAAACGATCATCCCTATCGTGTCAAATTAATTCGTATACTAAACAAAAATATATAGAATGAGTTTACAATGATTCGTTGGACAATTTTAATAATAATCGTCGATCCTAATCACCTTCTGCGAAAACTGAAAAATGAATCATAGCGAAATAAAGGGGGATCGTTAATCGAACATCAAACATTTTTCTACGTAGCAGGTGTGCCAAACTGCGAGGAATAACCAACCGTGTTTGATCAAGATTGGCACGAGCAATTGGTTATTGGTCTACGTCTACTCTTCTCACCCGCGTTTGAAGGACTCGTGATAGAAAAAAAAAA
Source organism: Apis laboriosa (assembly GCF_014066325.1). Classification (NCBI taxonomy): domain Eukaryota; kingdom Metazoa; phylum Arthropoda; class Insecta; order Hymenoptera; family Apidae; genus Apis; species Apis laboriosa. The sequence goes on from NW_025221576.1 coordinate 388,165, forward strand.
AAAAAAAAAACACGCACTTGAAGATGCATCGATATATATAAATGTATCGTGATTTACCAGGTCAGTTATCACTTACCACAAAACGTCATTGTACGATTAGCATGGGCCCGTTTGACGTCATTATTTCATATAAATGCTGCAAGAATGCATTGTCGGGGCACAAACTTGTTGCAGAGCTGTTTCGAGCAGATTTGGTGACTTTTTATTTATAGGATCAGGAGAATCGAAAAATACGCGAAGTATTGTATTTTCTTTCTTTCTTTTTTTTTTTTTTGTTTTTGTTTTTTATCTTTGTCGAACGGAGAGATTAAAGATTTGTAAGATATATATATACCTTAAAGCATTCTCTTCTTCTTGAAAAAAGTGTTGTGAAGCTTGAGAATTGGGAGATTGATTTTCGACTTCGAGGAAAGGTTACACTGACTTGATAAGAATGGTGAGATCATGAAGAGAATATGTAAGAATATGTTGGGAAAAAATTATTAAAATAAAACAAAAAAAATAAAATTCTACGTTTTCTTTTTTCAGAAGTCGATCGTAATTGTCCATCTTCTGGTTCTTCTTGGCTGCTGCGCCGCATTTCCGGTCAAACCGGAGGACGATACCAGTCCACTCGTCAATCCAATTTTCCTCCAAGAACCGACTAATCTTGGAAACAAAGTTGAAGATAATTCATCTCCAGTGGCGTATATACTTTTCCTGAGCAAATTGGATGGATCGGAAAGAAAATTCGATGGGATTTCGATCGAGAAACGCAACGTGGTGGAAGACGAGGATCTCGAAACAGCAGCTGGCACTTATGCTCTTCGACCACTCTTCGTCTATCGACAACAAGTGGCGTACAGGCAACGACTTAGGAATAGTCGCCAAGGAAATGGTTTCTGAATGGCGTTAATGGCGTCGTTTTTTATAATGTTGACAACTTGATGCAATGAAAAGGCAGCAGATTTGAAAATTAATGAGAGCTCTGGTGATTCTTAAACGGATATTTATGAATATGTATATGAATGAAAAGAAAAATTGAAATCCGTTTATTTCGGATGATTGGAACGAACTTGATAGAGAAGAGGAATAGAAAGGATTTAATTTTCATTAAAAAAGATTTAAGATTCTTGAAAATTATCAATTCTCGAAGATGAACTTCGTATTATTATTATTTTTTATTATTTATTAAGAAACTTGATGAAAAATCATCAAAAATTGATGATGAAGTAGATTGGTCTTCAAGAAGACTGAGTCAGTTAACTTGCTAATGGAATAAGTATAAATAGTGGTATTGTTAATTGGATCGCAAACACGTGATCAACATCATCTCTATGAGTATCATTTCTACTCAGAAAATAGAAACATCTGATATTTCTCTAATGTTTTATGATCAGAGATGGGATACAAAATTATTTACATTATTTTTTACAAGATAAAATCTTAGTTTACAATATTGTAAGATGATGAATCAATATCAAACTTATTAAATTAAATCTTTAGCTTTAAAGAAAAACTGCCCACCAATGTAAACGTAATAACAAAAAATAATATTAAGTTAAGTGTACTATTTACAATATTATTAATGTGTTATTTTTGTAATATAATTTTTTTTATATTTCCTTGTGTAGTATTCAATGAAATATGTAATGATAAATTGTAATGATCTAATACTCAATAAATTTCATTTTTCTTCATGTATTCATATTTATTGTAAACAACAATTAATTAATTACAAAAATGTTGCCATTGGTTATTATTTTTAAAAAGAAGATATCATTTCCCAGGGAATACAGGAATCCTTATAAAATGATGAGAAGGTTCTTCTTTTTCATAACTGGACCAATATCTTTTGTCAAAAGATGGCTCTCGATACCAAGAAGGATACAGTCCACTCCTATCCTCAGATTCGTCTGAAAATCTTGTATTCCGTTGTTCTCTATCTTCAACGTTTGTTGAGTCTGTTTCTGCAGGATCAAGTTCTTTAGAAGATTCCTCGTTCGAATCTTTATTTGTTGAAGTTTCTTCTTCTAAAATTTCACACTCATTGTATACACATTCATCCGTACTTGTTCCCATTTCTTGATTAGAAGTATCATCCTGCGAAGATGTACTTGGATTCTCTTGAGGATAGTTATCCTCTTCGTTATCTCGTCTAATACGATTCCAAGGTTCCAAAACAGAGTTTTGCATTGATTTTTCAAGTATGACCGACATCTTTTGATCTTTTTCTTCTTCTTCATCCGTTTCATTTCTAACGTGTTCAATTTGTTCCAATTTCTTGTCTACAGATTTTGTAGCATCGATAACAGATAGTTCTGACGTTGAAGATACTGATTCTTTGCAACATGTTTCAGAAACTGATCTGTTTTCTTTCAAAGAGGATGATGGCTCTTTTTTTAAAATCAAACTTGAATCATTTTTTAAAACGCCATACATTGTATTTATGTTATTACTTTTCATGAGATAAGAAGAATTATGATTTACATTCAAATCAGAAGTATCTGAGGATGGTATCGAAGAAGTTTCCATTTCCAAATTGCTGCATTCATGTAGCTGAAGAATTTGTAACAAGATGATCAAGATGGAGAAACGAATAAAATATTCCATATTCTTTATTATTATCACTGGAACTTCTCAAAAATCGGTTATAATTATTGAAATCGTGTTATAAATTGATTTTTGAATTCATCAACAACGATACGAATTGGTCAAATAGTGATAAGAAACTAAGAAAGCGGAAAATAATATTCCTTCTTTTATAGTTTTAGCAGTAACTGCTAAAATGATCGCTAAACACCTCAATATTATTAACAACTTACTAACTGTGAAATTATTGTTGATATAATATCCAATGATCCAAAATATTACGTTAAGTGAATAATATTGTGCAGTGTCGAAAATATACGTGTACAGAGAAATTTTTACATTCGACATTTTCTTCTTCGTTATGTAATATTATTTATTATTCTAATTTAATATAATATTTAATCATGGCAAATATTTCGTATTGAAAAAAAAGAAAGAAAAAGAAATTGGTTTTCGAATAACGAGAGATGGCATCTCTCGTGGCATCTTTCAGGAAGGAACAATAAATGAGAAATTAAATTCGAAGCGACAGGTTCAAGGTCCAAAGTGATGTACCGCAAGGTTGATACTCACGTCTGTTAGCAGGCCAACGATAATTCTTTGGTATCTAGTATAAAATACGAACGAACCGTTACTGTTAGTCAGAGTTGAAAAGACGTTGTTAAAGTTTTCATCAGAAGAAAAAAAAAAAAATATAAGAAACATTGAAAAAGATCCAGGAAGATTTCGTAATAACAGGAATGAAGCAATATTATAAAGGGGTATATATACATATTTATGTATAAATTAATAAATTAAAATTGAAATATATAAACACTGATATATTGCACATACTATATATACAACTAGTGCAATATTGCGCAATATATCTTTATAAATAAAGATTTCCATAACTGAAAAAAATATTAAAATTTTATATAAGATCATTGAACTTTATTTTATGTAAATTAAAAGTAAAATATTGAATGTTAAATAATAATATAAAAAATTATTTTCATTATGGCAAATGAATAAAAAATTAGAATATTGCGCAGTATGTCTTTATTTCAATTAATTATTTACAATGTTTCCAATTCGTAATTTCTTTAAAATAATGAATAAACGTCATGATAGAATTTAATTTTTTCCCCTTTATTTTTAATTAATTTTGTTATTCTTTTCAGGTGATCATGTTACAATTTGCTCTTTGCTTGATGTTAATTCTTCATGGAAAGGGTTCAATAGGGAAACCTTTGACTCCTGACGATGTTGAAGATTTACTTCCACCCGATCCACGCGACAAGAATGAAACGATAGCAGCCGTTGTCCAGGATCCAGTTATCCAAGATGCCGTGCATCACACGGTCAGCAATGGATCCTTAAACGGATTGGTGATCAAGAAGCACGTTTTCATAATGCCGGCTACCAATCCCAATTTGGTTTGTAAACAAGGAATATACGTATTGCAATTTTAATTTTAACTTTGATTTTTACACCAAAAGTTAAATTTTTGGAAGGATTAAATATAACGAGTAGACAAAATATTTACGTTAATAATTAACGAATTTTAAAATTAATTATTTTGAAATATTTTAGCCTTCACGAGATTTCAACGAGAGATTTTAAATTGAAGTATGAAATAGCGACGTGAATATTCTGGAATCTTATTATGTATAATCATAAATTATGTACATAAGATATGATTCTGATTTTAATACAAGACAATTAATTAATTTTAAACAAATCAACTTTTTAATTTCTCTATATAATTTTATAATTTTATAATTTTTCTAATATATAACTTGTATTATTTCAAATTTTTATTATATTGCGTCATTTTTTTATTACACTATCATAAGATACTTTCCAAACGTGAACATCTTCTGGTCGTTCCTACCGAGAACTTGCAAGATGTAAAAAAAAATATTACCGAGGCCAAGGAAGCAGAGACTCAAACTCAAGAATCTTTGCCAGAAAATCAAGCATTCTTAGAGAACGATGAGAATCAATACTTATCAGAGGTAAAAGGATAATAACTTAACGTAGACATTCCATATTTAGATAAATCTTCTATTTCTTTTTTTCCATTCTTGTTAAAATATATTATTTTTCACGTTAAATATTAGCTCGATTATATTTTATATATAAAAATTCTGCAAATGTCCATCATCGTTAATTCATTTGAAAAGCTATTTTACAATAATTAAGAATTTTATTACGGTTTGGAAAAAAAAATTATTTTTCTTAAATATTTAAATATTTAATTCTATTAATTTTTACGATATATATATATATATATTTATTTCGCTTTCCTCGATTTCCAGGGAAATGAAAACGACTCGAAAGAAAATAAAGATACGTCCTTCCCAGAGCCAAGCGCGGGCCAATCATCGAACGAGAAACGCAAAAGCGAAACGGAATTCTTGAAAAACAAGCTTACACGTGAGATCTCGTTACCGCAAGATTCTTCCTCGATGAAAGTGGCCGTCCCTATTGTCGCGGTCATTGATCCCTCGAACGCTGAAAAGGGCCAAGTGAAAAGTCCCATCGTGGCCGTTTTACCTCATCACGTTAAGAGCGACGAATTGAACAATCAAATTCAATTCCTAAAGGATAATAGCGAAAAGATTCAGGAAAAGGCTCAGGATTACGTCGATCAAAGCTCGTTAACGATTACTCCCAATTATTGGAAATTTTCAACGCCAACATCCGAGGTAAGATTTTTTTTATGATCCATAAAACAAAGTAAAAAAACGTATGTAAATAATTGAATGAAAGAAGTAAAAGAGATGTATCAGAATGATAACTAAGGCAATTTTTTTAATTAAATATAATTAAAAATTTTAATTAAATTAATAATTTTAATTAAAGAGAGAAAGGATAATTTTTTTTTTTTTTCCATTTTCCATTTCAGATTATCGCCTCATCGCCGATAAACAACAACGATCCAGTTTCACCTTACGCGGATCAAGCAGCTTCGAATCCAAGTTCAATCACAAATGAAATGTTTTTGACGCCATTAATCGTATCGCAGTGGGAAATGCTCGCGCCATCTGTAGAGGGCGATCGAACGGATTACACAGGAGAAACAGGTGACATGGATGTAGCTGAAGATATTATATTTAGACCTCTGTTCAGATACCGACAGGAAACGCAGCAGCGGTCTAAATACTATGACGAAAGCAATCGGCGATATAGTTACACACCGTATCGAAACTATGATAACTATTATCCGAGACGCTCTTTTTACAGACCTCAGTACAACGATTATTAACGACGTGGATTGAGAACGAGTGAGAATGACGGAAAGAGAAAAACTTGTGTTTGGAAAGCTGTTGAGAAAAAAAAAAAAAAAAAGAAGAAGAAGGAATTCTGGTGTAACACGTTTCGTCGCATGATTGTATTATGATTCCGCTTGATAATATAATAAAGTTTCGTTTCCATGTATGGGATTTATAATTACAGATTCTAAAAAAAAAAAAAAGAAAAAATTAATTGTATTTATTTCTCAAATATGAGTATATAAATAAAAAAGATTGGGGAAAAATGGAAATTATTAATAGAAATGTCATGGAACAGCTTAGGAACGTAGTAAATGATGACAAGGTCGTCAAGAAATGAAGGATTCAATGTATGCAGTATGATTATTTTCGAAATACACGCTATTAAATATTGTTTATTTCGTTAAGGAGGAATTTAATTTAATCCTTATCCATCCTCCATTAATCCATCAATCCTTAAACAATATCATAAATATATCTTAAGACATAAATTTCTGTCTAAAAATAGAATGAGCATCATTATTTGCTTCGAAAATTAATTGGAATTATATTAAAGATAAAAAAAATTAATATTAGTTGATGCTGACATTTGACTTAAAGAGCTTACATATGCGTATATCATATCTTATACACATTTTACATTATATATTTCTTAATAATAAGATTGATGTTATTTCAAAGAAATTTAAAATATGATAAGCAATAATTATAACGCAACATCATAATTCCAAGAATTTGTACGAATTATAAATAGTGTGAAAATTTAAGAGGAAAAAGAAAATATCTTGTAATCGATTTTCGTAATCACGAATTCTTTGACTTAATTATATTAGGTTTGCAATAATTATACATTCAACGAATATTCGTAAACTAATTTTTCTACGAATAAGTTTCAATAGCTAACCTCATAAGTTTTTTAATTAATGCAGTGCTAATGCGTGTTAGATTGAATAGTTAGTCATATATTTCTTCTTAAAGTAATTATGGTAACAATGCATATGTATTCCCATAAATTTGAATTTATTTAATTAATCTTACTACTATATGCAAAATTTCTGAAGAATTATTTTCATTATATGTATGATATGTATTCATTATATGAAATATTAAACAAAATATTATTCGTTTCCCTTGCATCTTTCATAAATAAAAAAAGGGAAAAATCAAGTTAGAGGTTCCACTCGTGGATATGATTGTGAGTAAACGTTTAACACGTATGAAACAATTTCTGACTGCATTGTGAAGAATGTTCGCGAAATTCTTCGTACTAATGTATAAAATAAATGGAGTTTCTTTAAAAAGAATTCTCAAGGTGTGAAATAAGGGTTTATTTTTGAAATTTGCAAAATAACTGAAGAAAAGGGTGATTTCCCTGGAATATGAATTAAAAAAAATATATTGAAAAAAGATAAGAAATGATATTTTGAAAATTGTAAAAATTCTCTTAATATTATAACGCAATTCTTTCATTTCATTTAGAGATTTAACTAACACGTTTTATTATTAATATAGAATAATCAGCAATGATGAAGAATCTAAAATTCTAATATTAATTACATCATTTATTTTTTTTATATATTTCCAGAATTAAAAGAACTTTTCAGATAATTATTTTTACATTCTTAAATCTTAAGCGAAATAAAAGAAGCCAAAGAATAAAAAGATAAGAAAAGAGGAATCAAAATAAATCGTAAAATTTGTACGATGATAAAAGAAACTTCGCATCACCATCATTCAAGAATGCGACAAGAATGTTATAGTCGAATAGAAAAAAAAAGAAAAAAAAAAATTACAAACGATACCGCTATCATATTACGCGGAATGAGAGGTCGAGCAAGAAAGGTCAAGACGAGAAAAAGTATTCAAGGTGTTCGAGCTTTCTCATCGTGTTTGGAAGGATAAAAGAAACAAGACGGTCATCTTTGCGTTCCTTTTTCCCCCGAGGATCGGTCGTGAAGGTGACTCACTTCTAAAGTGGAAGCTTTGATTACTATACCTTCCTCTTTCTGCGGCCGTGTGGTGAGTTGTGCTAGCGGTTTAATCGAGTTCCTCGAGATTGCAAACCCGCCACGTACTATATAACCGATGCTCGGTCAATCGATCCTCTCAATCGTAATCTCTCTCTTCGTGTCGCCAACAACGGAAACCTTTTCTGCACTCAAACCTTTTCGAAATATTGGGAGGAGAGACGTTGATGACGTCGCGCTATGTGGCCTACGCTCGCGGTAAGGGAGAATCTTTCCATGTAATAACATGTTGATGTATCATGTTCCTTGGCGATATAAAAATATAAATTTATAACTTGTAGGAATGCACATTGAATTGAAATAATGAATAATATTTTTCTTTTTTGTTATAATAATGGAATAATAGCGATTTAATGATGATAATTATTTTTATGTATAATTAAAAAAAGTTATAATTATAATTATCCCTAAAAATAATATTTTTAAAATTATTGATTTAATAAATTAATCCATATGAATTAAAATTTTATTAAATTAAATATTAATTCTCTATAAAATTAGTCTTGAAGTTATTATAATTAATACTCTTACACCCATAATTAAATCTTCTTTAAAATAAATTATATTTATCATTAAACAATTTCTTAATAATATTATTCGAAAAGAAACAGTTAATATTGTTTTAACTACGATATGAATGTATAATATATATATTTAAGAAAAATTATATCTATAAACTTCTTTATTACGAAACGTTAAAAATATAAGATTATGCAAATAATACGCAATAGGAAATGGTCAATCTCTTTCGATAACGATTATCTTAAAACCACGATACACATAATTTTCTTAAATATTCAATGAAAAGATTGTTTGCATCGTTAATTCTAATTTTTTTTCTTTTTTTTTTTTTACAGATCCTTTGTCTGATAACAACCTTCGGTTTCAACGGCGCAGAAAAATCATTGAACTCGAATTCTTTCTTGAAACAATCCGATCCTACCCCATCGAGATTAAGAAATTTGGAAGACGTGCCGGCCAGACTTTCACGAATACTCGAAAAAAACAGTCGCTCTAGGAGATTGCACATAGAGAATCAGCATGGATTCGATGGCAAAGTGGAAAAGATTAATATCAATTCCGAGGAGGATCTTCCTGGAATTCGGGCATACGGAGTGCAAAAGAAAAAATTAATGAATAATGGTTACATCGAAAAATCGATACAACGAGAGATTGTGAAAAATGTCGAGGATGGTTCCAGGGTTACTCGTTCGGTACGCGAAAATATTTTTGAAAATTTTATCATCAAGATAATTTAAGGAAATCTAAATGATCGAACATTTTTTTTTTTTTTTTAAGTTCGACAAAAAGGAAGTTAAATAAAAATCTAACGATACTTGTTATCTTTAAAAATTAACCTCTTAAAAATAATTCCGAACAATCGAATATTCCCCAATGCAAGTCATAAATATTTACATATTGTGCCAATTCCGTATGAAAAAATTTCAGATCGAAGCATACGGGAAAACGAAGGAGCGTCTCGAGATGAACGGTTCAATAGAGAGAGGGCAACCATCGGAAATCCATCAATCTCGAAGAAAGCCGAGATCGATCGAAACAGAGACGAAACAAGATGGCGTTAAGGGCGACGATGATCTGGAAGATCTGGAGGGTCAAGACGCCAAAGTGTTCAGACCGTTGTTCGTGTACAGGCAGCAGGTGGCCAGAAGGAAGCATCGGGCAAAAAATCAGGTTTATGGTTTTCCGGCTGGTGTGAAAATCCCTTGCGAAAAATGGGCGCCAATTTTCTGATCGCCGCTCGACTCTTACCGTTCGCTTCGTTTTCTCGTCGGTTGCAAAATCGGTCGTCGCGATAAAAAAAAACGGTTCGAAACGAAAGAAGATACGTGGAAACGAGGAATCGAATGAGAAAGTGTTTGCACGTACAGCCAAGTCCTTGAAGTCGACTAATTATCATAATAATTAACCGATTGAGTCAGCGTCACTTTGTGCCATAAAAGAAGAAAGCGGTTGTTGAGGATTGGAGAAGGATTGGCGGTTGAGGTTAAGTGCCTGCAGTACGTACAGTGATCGAAAGCGCGATAAGTGGACGATGAAGGCAAGCAGAGAATTTTATTCGTTTTTGAAAATACCAAATAGTATTATAATTAGTGTATAATGGTAGAATATATTACAATAGGGTGCATGCGCTTTGTATAATTAAATAATTATCTTTGTGATCTTAAACGTTAAATTAAACTAAGATATTTTGTATCTTACGCATGAAAAAAAAATGTCCTTCTTTCTTATTATCTTTCTTCTATTTTATATTTTCTACATTCGTTTCTGAGATCATAAGATTTATATCGAGAGATATTGTATACTTCTCTTGTAAAGAGAATACGCGATGATATATGATGTATACCTTCGTAAAAAACGAATGTTACAATTTAATTTTGTTTAAAAAAAAAAAAAAAAAACCAGCTTTTAAAGAATTATTTTTTCACCGTATAGAATAGAAATTAAATGAAAACATCTGATGGTAAGCAATTTTCTTATTCATCCAATTTTATAATGTCCAATTTGTCTAATTTGACAAATTTAGAATGAGATGGACCGATCAGAAATCTTCCCATATTGATTGCATTTTATCAAAAAACAGTTGCCTTTTAAGAAATTTTTTTTACACTTAATTTACCTGAATATCATGTTTACCATGCATGGTACAAGAAAAACATCTATTACACTATTAACCAATAAATGTCAAATAGACAATAAAAACGGCAACGAAGTAATCGAAGTGAGAAAAGAAGATAAAAAGAAAGAAAATATAGAGAATAGGTACGTTTAATAATTGTAAATGTACATTTTTGATTGTAGAATTAATATAAATATAAATACTAAACAAATCTGATAACAGCGATGATAATATATATATATATATTATTTTACAGACAAAACTCTAGCAAAAAGTCGCCAATTTTTTATTCATTATCGTTGATCGTGTTGCATGCTCTGGACGCAATACTTTTAATCATTCTTTTACCATTCATAATCTGGCAATGGATTTCTGCTAACGATCGTTTAAAGATCGTTCTGAAAGCTGTTGTAGAAGTACACTTTCGTTTAATCTTCAATTTTCGAAACTTGAGATCTTCTAATTAATTATAAATATATATTATATATTTCTTCGATTTATTGAGATTCAAAGGAAAAATGTTAAAATTTTTCTATATATATCATCTTTAGGTTACGTTAGAATTAATTATGTGGGTGATTTTCGCTGGAGTATCAGTTCTTATGACTATGACATTCGTTATGGAAGATCTTTATTACGGAAAAAACGAGCAGGAGAAATTGACAAACCAATTGAACACAATGCAAAACGAAACAACGTTGAACGTGAATGAAACGCCAAATTTGTTAAAAGAACAAGACAAAGTCAAAACTGTTGAGAATTGAGATCGATCGATTTTACTTTTTATTCCTTTGTCCTATTATTTTTTATTATTTATTTTATTGGTTTTTAAATGAAGTTTTCTGTATCTAACTTTTTGTATCTTTTTAGAAAAATACAATTCTTTATTCATAAATATCGTAGTTTTGTTCAATACGATTTATATATAAATAGAAAAAAATATTATTAATTTGATAAATTGAATAAAAATATTTTATTTTCCGAATAGAATATATATATATATATATATGTTTCTTTATCTATTAATTTATTGGTATTATAATTGATACATACTTGAATATAATATAATACATATATATTATAATAGTATTAGACATATCAATTAAAATAAAAGAAAAAATTTATATTTATATAAATAGTTTTTAATATCCTTCAAATATGAAATTATAAGTCTTTTCTCTCTCTCTCTCTCTCTCTTTTTTAAATAAACAATAGGATAAAATAAACATCTCTCTATCTTTAATATCAAGAGAAAGTTCGTGAACAAAGTTAGATTTACTTTTGCATGACGAAATCCAAAAAATATATCTTCGACAGAGATTGGATTAATCGCCTAAAGACAAAATATATTATACCTTTAAAATTTTTGAACAGGAAATTCCTCATTGGACACTGGCAAAGATTCTTCTTCTTTTTCAAAGAGCGATGGCTTCATTGACGATAATTTTTCATTTGTATTTTCATGAATCACCGGGATTTCTATATTTTCACGTAACCAAGTTTCATCGAATGATTGTTGTTGAAAATCGGAAGGTGAGATATTTTTGTCGTTCTTGTCCGATAATAACGAACCCGATAAAACTTCTTCAGTGATAAATTTGATGATGGGCAAATTCAATAAATCAAGAACGTCGCTCTTTTGAACCCGAGTGGTTAATGCGTCGATTTGAGAGGATAACATACGCAAAATGGCAAGTTCGATAGCTTTGATTGCCTCGAATTTGGATAATCCGATCTCAAACGTGGTATCTATAAGTTTGTCATCCACGAGCCTCGATATACTTCTTTTGTGTATAGCTTTAGCAATGTTTTTAATCACAGGAGACGATTTTAAATGTTTCTCACCGACATGATCGTTGGGTCGTGCCAGAGTATATGTCCCTGACAATGCCATCGTGAGAAAGACCTGAAAAAATTTAAAGCAAAAATGTTAAAGAAATTATTGATATATATATATATATATAACTATACTTTAGATGATAAAATAATCGTGAAAATTAATATTTTCTTTGAAATATGGTAACTATTAAAATTATATATTTCTTTTCAAATCATTTAATAATTGATGCTTTGGATATAATTTATTATTAATATTTTTAAACAACAATTATAATTTGCATTTTCTCTTTATTCTTTCTTCCTTCTTTTGAATTTCTATAATTTAATTTAAAAAATTAATTAATTAAAAAAATATTTGCTACAAAGAAAAGTACAAATTGAAACTTACGAAAAGAACGAATGCACTTGATATTTGCATGATGTACATATCCACGAATATAACTTAAATGACTTCTGGAATGGAACTTGACTCTTTATATATGTCAGTTAATGACCCATTATTAAGAACCATTATTAAGAAACAACATTAGTTTTGTCTTTTGGATATTTTCGATACATTAAATATGAACTTTTACCTTGATTGCAATATCCATTATATGATTTAAAAGTTCATTGAATTCATAATTATCTTTTTAATGTCTATTTTATTTATATAGATATTCAATTTATATCTTATTATTATTATATAGATATCTTATTTATATAGATATAATAATATCTTATTTATATAGATATCTATCTAGATCACTAAATATTTAAACATTAATTAAAATATGTATGCAATATGAATTAAGGATTTAATAAATAATTGTTAAAAATTTAACAAGGAAATGTAATAATAAAAAGAATAAAATATAAATAGAAGATAATAAAAGATAAATAAAAAGAAATTATGCGTTTTTTAAAAAATAATTTTCTATTTTCGTATCGCAAATGATATATATGTATATAATATATTATGGAAAAGCTAAATAACAAGAATAATAGATAATAAAAAAAAGGATAAAGTTAAGATTTAAAAAATTATGAAATCAACACTATCTTTAGAATATCGCAAATAAAATATAAATAGACATAGAATAGACAACATAATAGACAAGGAAAATAAATAGTAAAAAAAGAATAAGAATAGTATAAGAATTGATTGCGCCATCTCTTGAATATTCTTAGAAGTATATCTTTAGTATTTAATCAAGAGATGGCGTTAATAGTTAATTCTTATCCTATCTTTATCTTTTTTTCATTTTTTGCTTTTTATTTATGTATTTCATTTGTAGCATTTATGGCTCTGAAGATGGCGCTAATTTCAATATTTTATAGCAATTATTTGAGAAAGCAATAATAAAGAACTGATATTACTTTTATAGAAAAATATACTTTTTTTCTCAGAATGTAGTGAATGTAGGACATCATATTTGAATTTTTTTTTTATTCTTTTTGATATTCTTTTTGTCTTAAATTTATTACTAACATAACTATATATAATATGTACATTATATCTAGAGAATTACTAGCTTAACTGAGTATGAAATTTAGAAAATTATTTGTATTAAAACTAGGGACTTTTGTGACTAAAGCATTGTACAATGAGATACATGTATATGTTACAATTTTTACTATCCTTCTTTCATTATTTGTTCTCCTTGTTTAAATTATTGATTAAAAATTTTAATAAAATTTATTGAATTTAATTATTACATATATATATATATGTGTGTGTGTATTTTTGAAAAGATAAATTTATATTATATTGATAAATATAATAAATTATATTCGTAATATATACATATATTTGTTAAATAAAATATAAGTAACATTATATTATATATATAAAAAACAATATTTTAAAATGTGTAAATGTATTTTAATAATTTTTTACATGATGTCACTATTAAATTCAAAATTCAAATTTACTAGTAAATTTTAATAGAGGTCGCTTTGATAAAAAAGTAACATATACTACTTCCTATCTGAAACAACGTAGCTTGATAGCTTTAAAGTGTGTCATGATAATTCGTTATTTGTAGATGAATTGTCTATTCTAGTGTACTTATAATGAATATTGTGTGATATATTATTGATTATAAATTCAAGAAATTCGTGTAGACTGACCAGAGTCCACGAATTTCTGACATACTTTTTATAAGTATGTTTTCTCGATGTTCAATATAGTAATTTGCGTATAGTTCTGTAATGATAGAGAAGGAAAAGAGAAAAAAAGAAAAGGAAGGGAAAGGAAGAGTAAAAAAAAAAAAGTGCATTTTGTTTAGAGTCTATTAGTGAACTCATTAGAAGTTCTTTCTAACAGGCTCATGTATTAGACATTGTGATAGTGAGAGATGATTAGTGAGAATTATTTTGAGAATTGTATTTGGTGTGCATCCCTCTAGTGGCGAATATAGGAGGATCACCACACATTAATACGCGACCGCACCCGTCTCTATGTGTGGTGATTCATAGATATAATATTTATCGAATTTTACGCCAAAACTAAATGCAAAATGACAGAGGTTCACAATTTAGGTGTTGATGCCATTAGTTGTCATGCTTGGAATAAAGATAGAAAAGGTTTGACTTTCATTTCATGCAACACAAATCCTTTGCCAATAAATGAACAGTCTTGATATGTTTTTACAGAGGTGGCAATCTGTCCAAATAATAATGAAATTCAAGTTTACAAACGAACGTCGAGCGGTTGGAAATTGTTACAAAACTTGCAAGAACATGATATGCATGTCATGGGTATTGATTGGGCACCAAATACCAATCGAATAGTAACATGTTCTGCGGATAAAAATGCATATGTTTGGACACAAGAAGGAGATGGAAAATGGAATCCAGCATGGGTTCTTTTAAGAATAAATCGAGCAGCAACTTGTGTAAAATGGTCTCCATTAGGTATAATATTAATTAATTATCAAATTATATTTGAATAAGTGTAAAATTCATTTTCTTTTTTATAGAAAATAAATTTGCTGTTGGATCTGGAGGTAGAGTAATAGCTGTTTGTTATTTTGTATCTGAAAATAATTGGTGGCAGTGCAAGCATATAAAACGCCCATTGAGATCCACCGTAACTACAGTTGATTGGCATCCAGACAATAAAGTTCTAGTTGCTGGGTCCACTGATTATAAAGTTCGTATATTTAGTGCATTCATTAGTGATATGGAAGATGCACCTGGTAATGGTCCTTGGGGTCATAGCAATACTTTAGGAACATTACTCGCTGAATTCCAAAATACTCCTAATGGAGGTAAAGAAAAATATCTTTTTATTAACAACATTAGTAAAAATCTTTTTATTATGTTTGTTAATCATTTTTCTTTAATCATTTAGGAGGTTGGATACACTCTGTTGCATTTAGTCCTTGTGGTAATAAAATTTGTTGGGTAGCACACAATTCATCGATTTGCATTGCAGATGCTACTAAAGGAAATGCAGTTATACGATTGTATACAGAGCATTTACCATTTTTAAGTTGTGTATGGATGGGGTCCAATTCCATTGTTGCTGTGGTACTTATTTATATTTTTTACATTTAATAAATAATAATTTGATAATTTTTATTACATATTACAATAAACATTAAATATAATTTAATTGGCTTTTTTAGGGACATAGTTGTATGCCTATGTTATATTCCATAGACGACCATGGTCAACTATATTTTGTATCAAAACTAGATAATACACAAAAAAAAGAAGCTGCCGGTTTGTCTGCCATGCGTAAATTTCAATCGTTAGATCGCCAAGCGAGAACTGATACGAATGACAATGCCTTGGATAGTATTCATCAAAATACAATTAATTGTGTACGCAAAGTATCAGATAACGAATTTAGCACGAGTGGTTTAGACGGTCAATTGGTAGTTTGGGATCTTAAGGTAAATCTCAATATTTAATTTATAACTTTTTTTTTTCCTCTTATAAACGATAAAAACATATCGTCAAATTAATCTGATTGTTTAATTTAGCTTCTGGAAAATTCCATTGCTGGTCTCAAGATATCATAGATAAAAATCTTTTTTTTATATATCGAAGGAAGACGGAATCAAAGGAAGATATTACATCCGAAGAAAAGATGTATAAATGTTAAATCTGAAACAAAAAGAAAGAAATATACAATTTCTCATTAATAATATAATTATATCAATTATTCCTACATAAAATACATTATATTTTTAGCTAAATACATGTTGACACGTGTATAAGTTGAATTAATATAATTCCTTTGCCTCGCATCCATAATTCTATCAATTTAAATCGTATCGAATCGTACAATTCGTTGTATCCCTCTATCCTTTCTTTATCTCGCACGATACGCATTATTACCATTGACGCAATGCTTGTTTCCATTCGATGAATGGTTTACATAGTTTCAGACAATACGATAAGTACATCGGTTCACCGTTTGTCAGGCGTAAAAAGTTGGTTCGCGCCTGGAAACCACACAGTCTCGTGCAGCTCGAGTGGGGGGCAGCCGGACAAGTTCAGCGCTAATATCGATTCAGTCTCGCACAAACCACCCCCATGTACCGTGCCCGTTGCAGCAGCTCCACCTTTTAACTTTGTTTTCCGTTCGGTGTCATGACTGACACATAAACAGAGATAGAAAGAAAGAGAAGCATCGCGGTAAAAAAAATCGTGTGCATCATGCACACCGTTCTCCACGAACAGAACAGACACAGTGACGCGTTCTATTCTTTCAACGAGTACTGGGAAGATATATTAGACACGAACGAGATCATCGTCAATAGAAACGTCTCTGCCAATAATACTTATCGATTCAGTAACTAGTCTTGAAGAGACATTCCATTGTTCGCACAGTTTACAGTGAGGTGATCAAGTTTATTCATAAATTCAATTCGTAACCAACGGACGACGCAAATTATTTTGTTCATTTTACACAAAGAATATTTTTGAACGTTGAACGTAATTGTATCTTATCTCGCGACATTATCTCCGTCATTACGCTTTTTTCTTCCATTTCAGTTTTTTTATCCTAAACGTTCACGTCTTTTTCCTATTCTGGTATATACATTTTTCGTCGAACGATTCGCGCGATTGTCACACGGATTGTCGATTAAAATAGATCCTTCCAGTAAAACGTTCCATCATCGATTCGCCGCGTGCGATGAAGGGTTGCGTTCGTTTTTCTCATCACGCGTGTTAAACGATAAAATCTATAAATTTAAGAAGACTGTTCGGAGTTATGATCGAACGTCTTTCATGGGATTACCGATCGAACCCATGCACTTGAAGATCTCGCAATTGTCGTGTATACAGGTGACTTGCGAACGCAAGTGGACGAAACAAGCATAAAAAGCGGAAAGGTGGTGAAAGAATTGGTGTAAACCCGAAAGATTGAGTTTTGTCCGCGTGTTGTTCGTCGAATATGAAACGCTTCAATCACCACCACACGCATCTCTATTCGTCTTGACTACAAATTGTGGCTGAGCAAAGAAAGTGCATCCTCGCTTCTTGAGAAATGTCTTCAATATCAGCGCAGGGGGTCGTCGAAAGAGCCAGCGCCGAGTTAACCAAGAGAATTAACGGTCTGGGGTTGAGAGCATCTAAACATCATGGTTAGTAAATTTTTAATTAATATCATTTGTTTCTTTGTAACTCGAACATAGTATAAAGATCGTATCTTATGTATTTAAAGAAAATGAAT
Organism: Apis laboriosa; assembly: GCF_014066325.1. Classification (NCBI taxonomy): domain Eukaryota; kingdom Metazoa; phylum Arthropoda; class Insecta; order Hymenoptera; family Apidae; genus Apis; species Apis laboriosa. The sequence goes on from NW_025221576.1 coordinate 406,174, forward strand.
TAAATTAAAAGAGTCGTTTCGATTTTTAAAATTTGTTAAAATATACTTTCATTATTTATTTATTTTTTTGTATTTTAGATAAGATTAAATATAAAAAAAAATAAAGAAAAATAAAATCAAAGAAAGGAGAATATATTAATTACTATATATTCAATTCTCAATACAATATTTCATCAAACTTTAAAACCAATAAGAACTTAATAAATAATTCTTTAATTATTTCCCCTTATCTCATCTCTGCAGTTCATTTCATTCTTTGAACAAATAATCTTCTTTACTTATGAATAATTTAAAATTGACAATTTTAATTGATAATAATTTGGAATCTTCAAAAATAATTTATAATTATCGAATTGTTTCAATCCAATTTTAATGTTTAACACAAAAATCACACGTTAATCAATTGTTTTTCCTCTTCCTCGTTGCCTATTTATATTGAAATTTCAAACGACCATCGAAATAAGAAAAGATAATTCACAATTTTGCCTAAGTCGTTATTACATAATCGAGATGAAGAATTGATTTCTGTTAAACCGCAACCTCGAGCCGCTCCTTTAACCCGCGTTTCTTAATTCTCCACTATGCAATATCAGCCGAACTTCGCTTTCTATGTATTGTCCTTCGGATTCTCATCCGAAATGCTCGTTTAAAACCATTATGTACCTTTAGACGCAATCTGAACTGCAATGGAATCGATAGCATTCGTTCTCATGCACATGGAAATGTAGAAACCAAACTCGTAATATTTCATCTTCGTAATGAATTTTTTGTTCGATTTGAAAAATTTTCCCGGAAAAATTCCGTGTAAAATTCGGTTTTAATCCTTTGCTCGAGTTTGTCGATTTTCTTAATAAATTTTAAACCTTAATATAATTTTAAACCTTAATAATAATTTTAAACTTTATTCAAAGGTTGAATTAATTAAACACTCTTCTTGATCAAATCAATATTATCAAAAAAATTTCTTGAATCATTATAAATTACAAGATAAGCAAAAATAAAAATATTAATATAAAATCTCTTGTGAAACAATTATGTATAAACAAACTCTTACAAGTAAATTTTATAAATTTTAGAATTATACTCGAGTTAAAATATTAAAAATAAATAATATTTCGCAATATACAAATTGTTAATTGCCAATTTAATTAATATTAATTTGTGATAAGAAATAAATGTCCCGAAATCCATCATGATTACTCTTAATCAATTTTATCATAAAAAAAATATGCTTGTTATATAAAAAGAATTCCAAATTATAATCCAAAATTGCAATCGTAGATTATCAATCAATGAAACATTGTTATATTTCAATCATTTTCAACGTAGCATGAATTTATTTTCATTTTAACCACTATTAATTACCGTGAGTAATATTGTGTCAATCTATTACGATTCACGGATCAGAAATATCGATATATCGATAATTTGTCGCATCTGATGAAAGGTCGAGTTTCGAGTATTTGAACGAGAATCGGAGAAACAAAAGAATCACGTTTCGATGAAGAAAAAACTGTGACGTAGATAGATTTATTTTAACTTCTTACAATCACCATACCATGACTCCTGTTAATCTCGATACGATTAATAAAGTCGCCCAGGATTGGTCAAAATTTTCCTCTGGGATGATTAATCGTTCGTGCTCATGCCTCGAACGACCGACAATCATAGTTCGTCAAAACGCAGAGCTGAAGATAACCTATTTTTACTCTCGTTTTCACGTTGATTTTTCAATGTTGCTAGAAAATAAATTGCAGTTAAATAAAAAAAAAAAAAAACGTAGCGTTGAATTAATTTTCTTCGTTCCCTTCAAGAAATTATCAACGAAATTGTTGAAAATTATTTTTTTCATATTATTTATTTATTCGTATCTAAATTTAAAAACAGATTGTTCGAAGAATTGATCAATACAGACGATGAAATTTGAAATGTCGTAGCGTTTAGAAAGTCATTGTTACAATACGATGAATTCGGCTCACAATCACAATTTCGAGAGCCAATTATCGAACATCAATAGAATAATTGTTACTTCAACAACAAAAGTAAGAAACGTATCGTGGAATAATGTTATATTTTGAAATATATTTCTAGCTTCGAATAAATAATTCCCCAACCGAGAGTAGAATCTGATTTAATGGATTCGCAAAAAAAAAAAAAAAAAAAAAAAATGTTCGTCATACGATAAAGAGATAGAGACAGGAAATAGAGACGTAACCAGAGCCAAATAGGACATACTGTTCGAAAATAAAACGAAAATAACTGCTGCATCTTCGCAGCGAGTTTACCTTTGCAGAAACGCTTTTAAAGACAAGCTCGCCAATGTAATATTGTATGGAAATTTTTCCTTTTTCCACAATTTTTTTCCCAATATAACCATGATTTAATTAAATTTACAAATTGTGTATTAAGAGACAATATTATTTGAGCAACAGGATGTTTTAATAAGAAATTTGCATAAATTGTTCTATTTATATTCTATAAATCGATAATTATTAAACGTCGATGAAAGGATATATTTAAATTCGATATGCATCGAGGGTATTCACGTGTTCGTGGATATTTCCATGTTAAGTATTTGATTGAACGAGTGTTTACCATCGGGAAAAAATAAATATTATTTCGGATGAATTTAAGAGAGACTTGAACATCGAAAAATTTTTCGAATCGTTTCTTTTTTTTTTTTTTTTTCCAATTATTTTGCTCAATCAATATTTCATCGTTTCAAACAAATTACGACAATATACGTTCGCGATTCAGAAATCGTTCCACAGATACACATGATTATGATTTTTCAAGATGATTTAGTGAGCGCTGTTAAACTAACACGGATAACACGAATTATCATCTTCAAGAAAAAAAGAAAAAGAAAGAAACTGCACTTAAATGCATTTTTTCGCAGAATTAACTCAATTAAGGAAGTTCTCTTAACAAGAGAAGAGAATATATATATATATATATAAGAAAATTGTATATATGTTATAACACTGTTCGAATTACTTAGCTTAATTAGAAAATCCTCGTTATCCAATTTGAAAACGTACATTATTACTTAACTTCATTTTACCTCCATTCCAATTTGAATAAAATATATAAAAAAAAAAAAAAAAAAAAAAAAAAGGAAAGGGAAAAAATGGAGAAAACGACGTTTAAAATAAACGACGGAATGTTTCAGGTGGGGGAAAGGCGAGCGTCATGGAACGCGTTACGCACGTGTTCTGCGGTAGCGGAGGAGTTCCGTATACGAATTTGCAGAGCGCGAACAATGCGAACGCAACCCCGGAAAAGCCGAGCAGAAGCGTGCCAACGTCGATGAGTAACATGCCATCGGCGAATAACAAGGGGTTGAGCAACATCGGTACACCGAGCAGGGCGAGGATATCGAGGAATCGAGGGAAGAACGTGCCTCTGGCGAGTGGTGGGACGGGTGGATACATCGCGCCTACCACGTGGGATCAGCTGATGCAAGATGATCATTTCCTCAGCAAATTCTTTCTCTACTTCTCCGCCATCGAGAGGAGGATTTTGGCTCAGGTGCCAACGATCGAACGATCGTTATTAATCTTAAACTTACAGCGGATCCGTAATCGTAGTTTGTTCTTTTCCTTTGAACGTGTCAACGTGTTCCATTCCAGAGAGAGAGAGAGAGAGAGAGAGAGAGAGAGAGAGAGAGAGAGAGAGAGAGAGGCGAAAATGTTTTTTTTTTTGGCAGAATATTTTGAAAGGATATCCTCATGAAAGATATTGTATGAATAATTGAATAATGTTTGCGCTTAGCGTTTGATTTAGTGTTCGTCTAATTATAGTTCAAATAAAAGTTTATGCAATTTTTTCTTTTTCTTATGATAATTTTGTAAAGGAAAATCATGATCGTATTGAATCGGAAAGATATATTAATTATTGTACAATTGTAGAATTCTATGTTTGGCTAAGATTTAAGAAAATTTAATAGATATTTTTTACAAATAGGATGAAAATGGAATTGTTATAATATTTTTAACCTATATTTGTAATGCGATTAATAAAAAAAAAAAATATTTTCTTCTGCTCGGTAAAAATTTGTTGAAAGGAATGGAACATTTGATATTCTTAGTATTTCGCTGTACTTAAGATAGGATTTACAATATGGATTAGACAATAGTTGTCTTGTTGAGCATGTAAGATTCTTCTTGATAATAAATCATTTGTGATTAAGAGAGTCTTGTAAGATGCTTTGTCAACCGACATATTTGTTTGGCAGTAATCGTCGGTTGGCTTCGCATCTTAATCGTGGATTCACATAAATTTGCAATTTATGCAAAATTATTGCTGATTTACAATTTGAAAAGTAATTCAGTCGTATTAGAAAGTTTTTTATATCGAACGATCGTTCAAAAGTGATCAAATTGATATACGGATTATTAGGATACATTTCGAGGAATTCGAAATAAAAAAAGAATTCAGAAAAATTTAATATATAATTATAATATATTATATTATAATAATAATAATATATAATTAATTCAATATTTAATATATAATAATTATTCTTTTAAGATTATTCTTTTATATATCTTTTATTTCTAACTCACTTTCTATTTTTTACTATTGAAATTCTCCCTTTTCCGAAAATAGAACAAAAATTTAATCGTACGATAATATATACAGGTTTGCTTAAGATGGAGAGACATTCTTTACGCGCGGCCTCGACTTTGGGCAGGCTTGGTACCCGTAGTAAGATGTCGTGAAGTACGTGCCATGCCTTCTACTTCACGCACGCGACTCTACGCCTCCTTAGTTAGAAGAGGATTTCATTCGTTGGTTCTTCTCGGAGCATCGGACGAGGATATCCCGGAACTGACGCACGGCTTTCCATTAGCGCAAAGAAATATTCATTCATTGTCGTTGAGATGTTGCGCGGTGACCGACAGGGGACTAGAAGCTCTCTTAGATCATTTACAAGTACGTAATATAAATTAAATTCGAAGAAATATGTAATATACTTCATTACAAAATATCATTTATCTTTTGATTCCAGAGATAAAATAGCGAAAAGATTTTATCTTATGTAATGTTTAACCAGTAATCAATCGAATAGATTTCCTCAAGAAAAGACCTGATCTCAATTAAAACAATCAGAATTAGAAATGAATTTTCTTCAATTTTCAAGATCGAAAAATAAATCGTTAGATATAAGTTATCATTCCATAATTTTATGACCTTGAAAAAAAATTTTTTTTCATCGTATTACCTTTTTTTTTTTTAACTTTTTATCGACTTTTATTTTTAGTTTCTCGTAAGTTCTCTATATAGGGTGACTCAACGTATCAATCAAGTAGGAAATGATTCTACAAAAATAAGTCGAAAAGGAAAAATGAAATATTTATATTTAAAATTTTGTTTCCGAGTAATTAAATATTATTCTTTGTATATATTATTTACATCACGTATTAATAGATTATGATTATTAAAAATTAAAATTACGCGTTTGCAAACAACTTTAACAAAATATTTTTCTTATGGATATTTCACCTCCTTCAAAATTTTTACCATACAATATCTAATTCTTTTTCCCATACTTTCAGGCGTTGTTCGAGCTTGAACTAGCAGGTTGCAACGAAATAACGGAAGCCGGCTTGTGGACTTGCTTAACACCTAGAATAGTATCGCTCTCCTTGTCGGATTGTATCAATGTGGCTGATGAAGCCGTCGGTGCTGTCGCTCAATTACTGCCGAGTCTCTACGAGTTCTCGTTGCAAGCTTATCATGTAACCGACGCCGCCCTTGGATATTTTCACGCAACCCAGAGTAGCTCCCTTAGCATCCTCAGGCTGCAATCCTGCTGGGAACTCACTAACCATGGTATAGTCAATATTGGTAAGGAATCGTTCTTTTTAATTTTTACTTAACTCATTAATTCAATATCTATAGATAGATGAGAAATTTGGTTGTAAAGCAATTATGTTATGTGAAACCGTGAAATGTCTAGAAAGTAAGTAATGGTCTATATATATTCAGAGAAAGAATTGTTTAAGATCTCCTCGATATTTTGAATAGCTGCACGCCTCCATCTAAGTGGATGAAAATTAATTAGACATTCAAACGTGTCACATAAAAATTCTCAAGAATATCCGGATTGTTCCTACTATTTTATTAATATTGACTTTTATTATCATAATAGTTGTTATAATAATATTCATTGTAGAATATAATTTGAAAAGATATGCGAACGATTATTCAAGACGCGGAAAAGCGGGACAGTTACGACACCGTTCTCCCAGGATCCAGGTAGAAATAATTCATGATGACGATAGTGTGAAATTAAGATAAGTGGTCCACGCATTCAACCATTATAAATTTAGAATTAAGAAACTTTATTTAGCTTTCATGCTGTCACCAACAGCTCAGACTCACGCTCCTAGATGAGTAAAACATAGACAATTCGAGGACAACGACCGATTGTCGTTATTTATACGATAGCTTTCGTATTGGTCTAAAAAAGAAAACAAGACGTAGCTAAGAAAATGAATCATTTATTTTTTTCGTTTTATATTCCAGTACATTCCTTGCCCAATCTGACTGTCCTATCGTTGTCCGGATGCAGCAAAGTAACGGATGACGGTGTCGAATTGATAGCAGAAAACTTGTCCAGGCTTCGTTCATTGGATCTGAGCTGGTGCTCGAGGATCACCGATGCCGCCTTAGAGTATATCGCCTGTGATTTGAATCACTTAGAGGAGCTTACTTTAGACAGGTGAGAATTGATAATAAGAAGAGACATCCAACCACGAGCAACGAACAATCGTTTTATTTCTTTGCATTGCTCTTTTTTTAAATCGTGTTAACGAAATCGTAGCGTGATCCACCATCGTAGTGTGTTTAGACCGTGGTGAATCCATACGATCCATTCATGTTCTAAATACTGAACACGTTAACGAGCGTTTCTATTTACGATCAACTATTATGCAATGCCAGGATGAATCAGCGATTGTAAACGCATTCAGATGTTTAAAGACAGTATTTCCTATAAGCGTCAAATATATGTTTGTGCATGTTAAATCTTTCAAATATAAGATATTGTATTTAATGCTGCAATTATAGAAAAAGTTTATTTGTAAAATTAATTTAATATAATATAACTGGATTCAATGTAAAAATTAAAAAAACATATTTTTCTTTAAAAAATTAATAATAATTGTTTTCATTTGAAATATATATTTATAAATCATATATGTATCAATCATATATGTACTTTTAAGATAAACTTGGAATCAGACGATTTGAGTTCAATCATCGTTTTCATATACATATCAATATATTATATATTTTAAATTGATTGACAAAACGAAACCATACTTTATGAATAATTGGATAAAGGAAAAATCTTATACTAATTAATTTCTTAATAAAAATATTATGAGTTTATTTTTATTTTATATAATAATATATCTTTTATAATTATGCTATAAATCTGTAAAAGATGTATGATATTTAGAAATTGAGTTGAAATAGGAAAATATCAAAAAAGTCAAAAAGAAACAAAAATGGAAAAATTTAAAAGTTCTATATTTAAGGAGAAATTCAAAAGTGAATAGTTTATTAAACTCTTTTTTCTTCTCCTCATATAGATGTGTGCACATCACAGACATAGGCGTGGGCTACATTTCCACAATGGGATCATTGAGCGCATTGTTCTTGAGATGGTGCATTCTACTTAGAGACTTTGGACTTCAGCACTTGTGCGGCATGAAATCCTTACAAGTACTCTCTGTGGCAGGTAAGATCAAACTAAGACTTACCCTATATGATGTGCATTATATTGCACATCAAAATTTAAAATATGAGCCTTTTCTTTAAAAAGTGAACAATCAATGATCTTATATTAAGCTATAAAAAGAATCAGAAAGAAAAATATTTTTAAAAAATTTATTTAGAATTTTATATACATATAAATAAATAATATAGAATGAAATGTTAAAAAATATAAATTTTCCACAGGCTGTCCATTGCTCACAAGTAGCGGATTATCCAGTTTGATTCAGCTTCGACATTTACACGAATTAGAGCTAACCAATTGTCCGGGAACATCTCAGGAATTATTCGATTATTTGCGTGAACATCTGCCCCGCTGCCTAATCATCGAATAAATTATGCTACTGTAGAAACAACAGGCAACAGTCCTAGTAATATTTTTGCGTTCCAATTCAGAAAAGTTTCTATTTCTATAGAATGTGATGGCAAAAAAATTTTATGTAAAGCAATACTTAGACAAGGATACGACGATTGTATTTATGTATAAGAGGAGCTGATGCGAATGCAGATATAAGAAAGAAGCAATTGACGTCCAAACTTGAACACTACCGCATATTATTGTTCTCTCTTGTAACGGTAAAGGGTATAAAAAAAAAAAAGAAAAAAAGAAACACTAGCCTTTAAAAACATGCAAATGTTAACACTAAGATAGCATGTAGACATTTTTAATACACCAGAGCTCCTATATGAATCGCACTCCTTTTTCGCCGATGTTTAGAACTTTAGACCGAATTGTACGGTTCGATTCGTTTATTGTTATTTTTGTTTTTCGTTTTTTTTCGTTTTAAAAATGTTTGAAAAAAGATATGAAAAAAAAAAAAATGCAAAAACATATTCGCCTCTCGGTAACTTGATAATCTGTACAGACTTTTACACAAGTCCCCGCTTGATAATAGAAACTAAAGAAAAAAACAAACGAAGAGACAATTTAATTATAGTAGATTCTTGTTAAAAAGAAGAAAAAAGATAAAAAAAAATAAAAGAACGTAGAGATTATCCGACGAGACGACAGACTCAACAGTTAGAACTGTGATAAATTTTTATTATATGTATATCATTCTACTTCAACTATGTTTAGGGCGTTGTTTAACCCGCTTCAACGTTCAAATGTGCGTGATTATTAAAAAAAAAAAAAAAAAAAATTAGTCGCATTGCTTTTTGAAGAAAAAAAAAAAACAAACAAGTTACTATTTTAGAAATATCATTAAAAAAAAAATCAACAACAAAAGAAAAGAAAAAAAAATCAGAAAAACATTCCGGTTGTGCGTTAATGAATATTTTAATTTTGCAAAACATTATTCTGCGAATTTTGATTTATTCGACGATGTATTTGCTAAATAAATGAATGAAAGAAAAAAGAGAAAAAAGACAAAAAATCATTGCACATATATGTATTGTCTAGAAGAAAAGAAAAGTTTTTAACTTATATTTTACCTATGTATATTCTGCTGTCAAATAATGTTAATGTTTCCTACATTTAAGGCTTACATCTAGCTAAGTTTTCAAATGTTTTTTCATTAAATGTAATAATATATCGCAATATAGAAAAAAAAAAAAACGTGTTTTACGTGTTTATCTATTTCGATGGTTATTTAAAATGAATCAGTGTCAGACAAATACTATGCATCTATTCCATGTCAGCACATAAGATATCAGAAGGGAATTATTCGCCACTATTGTAATTAAATAAGTGCAATATTTTTTATGTTGAGACTTGCACTACCAAATAATTTCTGTGTAACAGTTCAACATGACCTCGACTTCTATTTCTAATCTCAAACTGAAATTATTTTTTGCGTGTTATTAATATGTTTAGCACATAAAGTCTTTGTATATACTGTACAAATATACAATTAATGATTCTGTTACCAATCAAAACTAAATATATAAATATATTCGCACAGTCGAAATTCTATCTGAGATCTGATTGCATGAGGTTCGAATCACGGATTATAAGAGTGATATATAATAACATGATGGAATGTGCTGTGAATAAAAATTTATTGATCTGAATTTATTTTTGTATTCTTAAGTATTTTCCCACCATGTAAGCAATCCAAGACCTGGTTCATCAATAGCACCCTAGAATATAGAATTAAAATAATTATTAATTTTAAATCAAAATTAAATCATTTTATATGATGATATCAATGATCGATATTTTCATAATATTTCTAAAGTAAAAATACATACTCCTAAAGTATATGGAGATATATTTTTAGCTTCTGATGTTTCAGTCTCCCCAGATATATTTGGTCCTGTAGGTAAGGCTTCTGTAAATGTTTCACTTACTACTCTGAATCGTATAATTTCTCCTAAAATTTATGCATATATCAATGTATATATTTTTGTTTTATATAATTGAAACTTTTTAAAATAATTTACCTGCATCCATAAATAAATCATGTTTTTCACCATCTCCTGTATCATATTCCCATACCCATGCTTGTTCCATTTGATCAAATCTTGATGGATGTTGCAATTTGTGAGGTGGAATCACAATATCTTCAAAAAATCCTAATGTTACTGTAAACAAAAGTTTAATGATAAAAAAAATATAAATTGAAGTATAAATAATAATATTATATGTAAATATTACCATGGACACCATCAATGCTACAACTACGTATTTTTCCTATTAATATTTCCTCCATAAATGGACGGAATACAATATAACGAAATACTACTTTGGTATGAGATGCACCATCGCCGGGAAAAATATATGATTCTTCAATTTTCGTAATGTCATGAAGAGCAATACAAAGGCCAACATTAAGATAAACCTTTAATCAGTAAATTAATAATTTTATTTGATTCTATTAATAAAATTATGTCATAAAATTTAAATAAATTGTGATATTTTACCTTATTAGCTAACTTTCTATTAAGTTCATCTGTAATAGCATCGTTCAATTTTTGCTTGAATTCCACTGGTGGAATCCTAACTGTGTCTTTCAATTCCGCAAGAACAAACATTAGTCTACTATAAAACAACAAGTAATTTTAAAGTATAAAAATAATTAATATTTATTGTATTAATTCACTCTCATATATCTATATTGGCAAATATACGAATGTAAGTATATATGAATATATTTTATCAAAAATATATTGCGTGTTTTCGTATCGAGTATAATGTGCAACGAAGAAAACTGCATTATTGTCAATATAACCTCTAATACATGTGCTTTAAGATGCTTCATTTAAGTATGAAAAAAAAACTAGATATTTTAGATTCTACTCAATATTTTATCATATAAATATTTGAGATGAAAAATATATATATATATATATATATATACATATACATGTACATATATATATAAAATGTAGTACATATATATTATAATATTAAAAAACGAAAATTGTTTGTTTATATTATAAATATTTAAGAATATTATTCGTAATTTAAAAAAGATTTTTTTTTTAATAGAGAAAGGATGGATAGCAAAGATATTGTTAATTCAATTCTAGAAAATAATACAGAAGAGAAAGATACCCGAACTACAATAGTAAATAAAGATATAGAAGTTGAAACAGACTTAGGAACTCTTTTAGCATTAGATTACAACAATTTGGACTTAAAAGCAATAAAGTAACCTTTTCTTATAATATACTTTATTTTTAGAATGATTTATATATATATTTTTAATTAGCTTATTTTTTATAGGTCACAGCCTGAAGAATATTTAAAAAGTTTAACAAGAGATAATGTGCAAATATTGATTAATAAAATTTGGGAACTTCCAACAGAACGTATTGATGAAGTAATAGTAGCAAAATTACCTAAACAAAAATTTATATTACCAAGATCTCGTAAAATTCCAAAACCTAAACCTTTAACAAAATGGCAACAATTTGCTAAAGAAAAAGGTATTAAATCTAAAAAAAAAAGTAAATCTAAACTTAAATGGGATGAAGAATTACAGGTAAATTACTGATTTTATTTATATTAAAATAAGTTTATTGATATATAAATAAATATTCATTTTATTTTGATACAGAAATGGATACCTACATTTGGTTATAAACGTAATAAAGCCATAGAACAAAAAGAATGGTTGGTAGAAGTTAATGATGAAGGTAAAGCCATAGAAGATCCATTTACAGCTGCAAAGATAGCTAAAGAAGAAAGAAAGTCTAAGAATGAATTACAGAGATTACATAATATTGCCAAGACAAAAAATATAAAAATTCCTAAAGTAGGACTTCCTACTAAAGAACATTTTTCTGATTCACAACAACTTTCACAAGCTGTAACTATTGCACGTACATCAACAGCATCTCTTGGAAAATTCCAAGATAGGTATATATTATATCATTAAAATGTTATAGAATTAAATTTATATATTTACATATATTTAATATGTGATACTAGATTACCAAAAGAAAAAGATGCAAAAGGGATTGCCAAACAAGTTCCAGGTATGAAAAGAAAAGCTGAAGAAATTCCTAAAAATTTACAAGAAGAAAAAAAACGGAATACTAATCTGGCAGATAGTATTTTGAAGAGTAATACTAAAATTCTTCATGAAGACTTTTCTGTACCAAAGTATGTTTTCATTCTTTATAAAATTAATTAATATAAGAAACACTACGTAATCAAATATATTTAAATTTTAGAACAAAACCAATTAAAGCAGATAATAAAAAAAATAAAAAAGGGACAAAAGCCAAGGGAGCAAAAAAACCAAAAGCAGGTAAAGGTCAACGAAATATGAGACTTAAAGTTGGAGGTAGAAAACGAAGATAAAATAATAAATATTCAAATTTATTTGTTTAAATTTTAATTATCGTAATTTACAAAGTTAATCTGAAATATATGATAAATATATAATAAATATACAATAGTGAAATAAATATTATTCATACAAAAAATTTTGTGTTTAAAATTTTATAATTTCTTTTTAAATAATTATATTTTCGAAGTTTTGAAAGAAAAATTTCAATATTGATTCAAAGTAAATAAGTTGAACTTATATTATATTTTTATATTTAAATCATATACGATTTATAGATAACTAAAATCACGTATTAAAAATGTAAACTATCATTTAACAATAATTAAAATAATAATATTTGTAATAGAAATAACATATATGTGATGAGATATATGTAAAATGAAAAATATTCTACTTTCTCTTAAACTTAAAAAATAAGATAGAATAAGGTAAACATATAATGATACTAAGATGAAATAAAATAATAATATATTCTAGAAATAAAATATAATTAAAATATAAACTTTATGTACCAAAATAAAATTAATCAAAGATAAAATACAGTCTATATTGTGTATTCTAATGAATTTTAATTAAGCTTGATTAAATAATCATAAATAAAATGAAAGGATAATTACAAGTCGATAAGGCAGGTTGTCCCTTAGCCACAGAATCAGGGTAATGCGAGAAAGGTGAAAGGTCAAAAGCAGTACGGGATATCGACTCGGAGAAGTCGAGAGAGCGAGGTAACCTGGTAGCGGGTGTAAGGGAGGGTAAGTGCAAAAGCGGGTTGCCCTAGAATCTGTAAGGGGTTCCACCCCACATGTGATTTTATACGTATTGTATATGTGTACACGTTCAATGTTATCTAAACGAAATACAAACGCATTAAGATATCTTGCGCAATCTATATGTTGAAATAGTAAATACGTTAGATTCCTGAATTTTATTTAAAATTGCAATTCTGTTTACTCATTATAATTTCAACATTTTATTTAATATTGTATAAAAAATATTAAATAATAAATTTCATTGAATTTAATATATCGTTGTAAGAGAAATAAGGGCACATGGTTGAAAGCACAGCAGTACGACAATATATGTATGTAATATTTCAGATCGGAAATATATTATTTAATTTATATATGTTATTTAGATACAATATCATTAAATTTCGATATACAATATTATTTAGAACAATAATTAAAATCCATAATTTTATTATAAATTATGATTATGTACATGTATATATATAAGTATATGAAAGATGCATAAAAGATAAATCTTTTAAAGATTAATTTTTAATTATTCGGTTTTCAATTGAAAATATAATTTGAAAGAATATTTTGATCATTAATTTAATTATAATTATATTCGAAATTGAACCTTATTCTATGAACAAAAAAAAAAGATATTTGCTGATATTACTGAATTTACTAGAAAATTAGTCATTTAATTTGATTTTTTTATTTATTCAAAACTAAGAATCAAATGTTGTAATGATTTTATTATCAATCCTGTCTGGTTCTCAAAATACATAAAAAAATCGATTATTATATTTATACATGCAGACGATCAATCGGAAATAATATATATATATATATATATATATATATATATATATATATACTTATATATACTTATATATACATATTATATAATTATTTACATACTTATTAGACAAATAAATTATTGAAACTGATTTCCTAATGGAACATATGATCTTATAAAAGTCTTAGCCTTGAGTAACTTCAGATATTCGAAAAGGCAATTGAACGAAAGGCATACATAATCGAGCGACGTAACGCGCGTGCGACAAGGGCTATAGGAGGGGATTGCTGAGCAGGAGGATAAAGAAGTAATCGCGCGCGATCGGTCGCGGTGCTCAGTTGGTGGTAGCTCGGGACGAACGGGCGCGTCCACAAAGTGTGGGGTAAGGATGGAGGCTGCGTTAATTGCAACGACCGAGTGATACGCACCGTGTGTATACACGGGGATCGTGTCCTGGATTCGTAGCCCGCATATCCCATCGCGCGTGCCTCCCACCTTCTCCCCCCTGTGTCTGTGCCCGTACTTTTGTGTGCGTGCGTGTCCCTCTAATAGAGTGGTCAATTAGTATCTTGTATAAGGGATAAAACGAGAAAAAAAAATTAGTGAACAAAAAATTAATAGAACAAAAAAAAGCACAACGAACGAGAATATGTCATCCACATAGTCGAGGCAAACGAAGAGAGGAGCAAGTCAAATACGGTGCAGTGGTTACCCTGAATCGTTGGTACGCGCAGCCTTTTGGTGTTGCTGGCTGACTTCATGCTTTGCTATTGCTGTTGCTGCCGCCGCCGTCGAATCGTCACCGACGTTGCTGCAGCAGTTGCTAGCGATGCGAAATGAACGAGAATTTTAAGAAAGAGAAAGATAATGTGTTTTTGAGAGGGAGAGAGAGAGAGGGAGAGAAAGAAACAAATGTAGCCTTTATTGTTCCATCGTCGTCGTCGTCGTTTTCATCGTCGTCATTTTATTGTACAAACCGTTCTTTGTTAATACGCGTTTTCCTATCGTGAATTTTCTAAAAAATGAAAGAAAAAAAGAAAAATAATAAATGTGATGTGCCCGTCGGCCACCAGCCAGCCTTTTATTTTTTTACGCGCTTCATGTGTTCTTTCTTTTTAGGAAGTACTCAAGTAGGACGATTTATCGTCAAGTTCGTGGTCATCTTGGGTGCTCTCAATCGTTCAACATTTTTTCTGGAACTTCATATTGGCTTTATGTACCCTTTTTCACTTGCTTCGTGCACGCACATATTATTGCATGCACTTATATACATTCGTTTCTTACTACCGATATATCTACATGATTATAGCGGTAATTACATTTACCTGCTTGCTTCTTTGCAAGAATTCATTATTCTTTTTTTTTCTAATTTACAATCCTGTTTGATATCGAATCAATGTTTAGCATGTGATATTATCCATTGCAGTTAATATTGTTTTATTGAATATCGCAATGTGGCGTATATCCGATTTGTTTATGTTTTCCATATATGCATTTATATAAGCATTACGTATTTATAATAAAAATGGTTAACAAGGAGAATAATTAAAAAGGAAGATAAAAAATCGAATAAGATGAAAAAGGAAAGAGGTTTAAAAAAAGACAAAAAAAAGGGAAATATCTGAGTAGGATAAAAGAAGGGATAACTAGAACGTGTCACGATAAGAAACAATGAGAAAGAAGAGGGTTTTTCGATTTGTTACATTTGTGTCGGAACTACTTGACCCATTGACAGGTCAAAACGGAAAGGTTCAATGCAGAAGTCTACTCGTTCACTTTAAAAATTTTGACAATTGAAAGGTAAAAATAAAAAATTATTTAAGTAAAAATGTATATAAAAAGTATTTTAACTAAATTAATGTGATCAATTATAATTTTTGTTATAAAATATTCGTAATTTATTCTTTTATATAAAATAATTTTTGTTTTATTTAAGATATTATTTATTTTATTAAGATAATATATATATTTTTTTTGTAATTTTAAAAGTAGTTTAATCTTTTTTTAAGAATTTTTAATTTTTGTACATATTTCAATCAACATCATATTCAACATCATATTTTCATATTTATTGAATCCATGATCATTTTTCTTTTTTTAAATAAAAGTGAAATTTCATTTAATTTTATTTAAGTTTTTAAATAAAAATAAATCGCGATATATTTTATTTTGTTTTATCTTTATAAATGATTCGCTTATATATATATGATGCATGTTATAATTTACTACTATTTTACATATATTTTATATATTAAATAACAATAAAATTATATTTCTTTATATTTTTATAATATATTACGTATTTTTTTTTTTTTGTAGAAAAATAATACAATATTATATCGTATTAAATATTTCAAATTTATATAGATATATTATATCATTCTAATTTTTTTAACTACAAATCTATCTCATTTCATAATAACTATATAAAAATTAATGTTAATATTTATTAGTTTATTAGTAGCTAATTGTAAATTCCAAAGTTAAAAGATATTTAACAAATATATCATTTATTACTATTTGTTTTCAATAAGCAAAAGTATTTAAATAAATTTTCCGTATAATACGTAAATATCGCTGTAAATAAAACGCTTTTTATGTGCTTTATGCTAGAATACTTAGAATATTAGTAGAATTAGAATGACGGCCGCCAATAGTGGGCGGATATCCGTCATGTTTCTTGCCTTTACAGACAAAAAAAACAGGAAGACGATGCAAAGGAATCTAAGCTCGTAACAGAAAGAACGCCTGGCCCGAAGGCGTTAAACCGGGAAGAGTATAATCAGGGCGCGAAGCGATGTACGCAGCTGCGGGTGGCGCCAGTATAGCGAATAGGAGGAAGCAGAAACGATTGCAGTTAAACAGACGCGTCGCTGAGAGTACAATTCCATCACGGTTGAAGACAATTCCAGCTTCTCAGCACCACTACCACCACCAACACCATCACCCCAGCAAGTTTGCTCGTCCGCACGTTGTTCCACCATCTTCCACACCACAGCCACAACCACCGTCATCTACATTTCATCCGAGCATCGATCGACGGCGTCATGTCGAGAAGTGTCAGCAAGTTGCACCTGTTTCTCCAATCCAGTTTCCAATATCGCCACCACCACTATCCCTTGAGTCACCTAGTTCAGTTACTTGTGCCACTAAATCTAATTTTCCTTTTCCACCAACATCGATCCTCGATCTCCGAGTTTCACCATCTTCTTCAGAGCTACAGGTGGGTAGATTGTTTAACAGTAATTTTTTATAAATTGCTCTAAGGTCGTTTTATTATTTTTATCTTTTAGCTCTATTTCTCTTCTTTCTCTATCACACTAGTTGCTCTTGCTAGGTAACCCTATCACATACTTATATGCAATTTCCTTATTCAAGTATTTCAATAATCCTCGTTGCACTTTGCACCTTCTTCTTGCTGGCACACCTTTACTTATTAGGAATACACCATCGATCGGCTGTCTGGTGGCGTATAAACCCGCGATAACTCATCCTCAAGCGGCTCCAGGTTCGTCAGCTGCTTATCCAAACTAAATTGTAATTTTTAGTAATTAACATGTCCCTCCTGGTTCCTATCAGCGGATACAAACATCACCTAATGTTGGAGGCAGACAGTGCAATGTTAGGAGTAAGTTGTAGTGTCTGGTATCAATCACAATTGGGAGACCTTTGAGAAGAAACTTGTGTGATTTTTTTGATTTTTGATTGGGCAAACAAAAAATAAGGGAAAAAGTTAAAATTTTACTGTGTAAAAAGTGGAAAGGAGAAAGAGAAGGAGGGGAAGGAGCAGGACGGTCGAGATCTTAAGGATCAATGAAACAGGCAAATGAATGAGCGGAATGCAGGCTGCTTTATTGATTAGAAGGGAGAAGCAACGGTTACGGGGGGGTAAGGTGGTGAACTTTAGAGATTTACCCTCCAACTTGGCCACCAGACTTATTCCGCCGCTTCCACGATATCCCCCACGATCATATGTTTATGGGGTAAGTATTAAAATCATTTTAATATCATCAACAGTAACTATTGGCATCAGAGGGTAACTGTCGCTTCTCTAGCTAATTATATGTGCATTAACCTTCTATAGCTCTTGAAAAAAAATTATATTGTGTAGTGATGTTTGTCCCTTTATTACTTTCTCTTATCATAGAACTAATAAATTCCTTATATTATTGTGCACTAATTTTTGTTTATACTTAAAAAAATATAATTGCTGATGATATGAATTCAGAGAAAAGAGAGAAAGAGTTTGAAAATAAATTTAAAATTTAAAATATTTTAATATTTTGTTATTCTAATTTAAGATATTAACACGTACTTCAATAAAATAAAACTACTAAATAATTATTTGATATTCATCTTATAGAAATATTTTAAAGAAGTTTCTCAAAAATACATAATAATAATTTTAAAATATATAATATAAGTGCAAAAAATTGTAATTCTTACAATATGCACTATACTATATACTTAAAGATTAATAACTGCTACTAATTATGTTTAATCAATTCTTTGTTGTCAATTAGAATGCAATGATTACAGTGTACTTGTGTAGACAAGTTCTACGATACATGTACGTATAAAATATTTATACACATCTCAATTGGTTCCATTTATGCAAATTTTTCTATGTTCTATTTAGTAAATGCATGCATGTTTTTTATCTTATGTGCTGAGTAACGAGGACAAAAATCATTAATTAAATTTTTCTAATAATAGTAACAAATGATAGATGTTTATTTCAATGAACATGCTTGAAATGATAGAGAAAGATGTAAAGAACATAATAATAATATTATTGATTTCAAGTTTTATATTTATTTATATTTTATACAATAGTATAAATATTTATAATTATAGATTAAGAAAAATGTTAAAAAGTATTTAATATATTAGATTGTTGACAATTTTATTATATCAAAATACAATAGATACTGAAGCATTGAATGATTTTTAATTGTAGTTATTAGAAAATTTTATAAAGATAATACCTGAACAGAAAATAATTTCAGTGTGGTGGAGGACCTGGCAAAGCAGCATGGCAAGGTTGCAGCAGACCTTCTCCCCTTCCTTTATCTCCTATGTCGCCTCACGCATGTCGTGGGGATGGCTACAAGACAAAGCAATGCGAGGCTCATCGACGATGGATGAAGAGAAACAGAGTAAATAAGTATCTGTTTTTATAATGCAATTTAAGATCAAAATTTTTAATTTATAATATTATAGAAAATAATTGATTTATGAATATTTATTAAATAATTTTATTTAATATTATGTTAAAATGTGCTGTAAATATAAAATACGAAATTCAATAATATCCATCGTTTTTAGATAAGAGATGCAAGCTATTGCTATGGAAGCAGTGGAGAAGATGACGAAGAAGATGGAAGCAGTAATGCAAACCGTCGTAGAGGTGAAGTTAGCGCGGCAGTGAATACTGTACTTTATGCGGGGCTAGGAACTACAGCGCTCGGATTAGTTATATCGTTTGTCGGCACTGGAGAGAAAGGATTCCTCAGTCCAGAATTGAGGCTGGTGGGTCCTTCACTACTGTGCGCCGGTTTACTGTGTTGTCTATTTCGGGTGCTGCTCTGCCTCTGTTTATGTCGTTGCGGTCAATGCCGCTGGCGATTTTGTCATGTTGCTTCTGATAAAAAAGAAAAAGTGAGGAAAACAGAAGCTCGACCTGCTGGAACATTACCTACCGCTTCACTTTTATCACCAACTCGTCAACGACAGCAACAACAACAATCGGCCATGTCTTCAAGTGGCGCTGCATCATCATCAACAAAAGCACATGAGCTCTTGCTCTCTCCTGCCCAATTACCAGAGTGAAAACGTGTTTCGAACATTTTCTACGAGAATCTATACGCCGATTAACTGCCGGTTCTTGTCCAATATAGAATATTTTATTTCCATTTGACCTGAACCGTTTTCGCAAACAAAAAGAAGAAAACCATCACAGCCTAATTCTAGTTTAAATGCGAATTCTAGCGCTTAAAAGTAATAGTTAAAGAAATAATCGGCTATGTTTTTCTACCCCTACTGTGTTTGAAAAAGTATAAAAAAAAAAAATAATTATCAATGAGCTTTTGGATTGCTTCCTGCTTTATTTCCTCCCATATTTTTATTTTTTTTACAAGGATTGCTTAAAGTTAAGTCACTTTCTTTTCAAAATATTTAAGAACATTTATGTTGTTCTATTCTTATAATTATCAGTTTATCATTAAACTGATTTTACAGTCTTACAAAATGCAATCTTACATGAATAAGATATATGTATAGTTGACATAGTTGCATTGTAAATTGCATTTTAAGTTAAATAATTTATATTAATATCATTTTAATATACAGTGATCAAGAAAGTTGAAATTGCATTTGATCAGTGGACGTGTAACTATATATAACAGGTGTATCAGAAGTGGTAGCACTAGATGCAGTTGCAGCAATAGCAAATAACTGATCTTCATATATAGTTCCTTGTGGTTCAGTTTTTCCATTGCCTGTTGTTGGAACATTACCTGGATTGTCTCCTTTTGTTGCTTCTCTATATTTTTGTAGATATACTTTTAGTGGTTCTACATAATTGTCAAAACCAAGAGTTGTCATAGCAAATAGAATATCTTCACCATTAATAGTTTTTCGTTTTTCCATATGACATCGATCACTTGCTTCTGATGTGATAAAAGATATAAATTCGGATACACATTCTTGAACACATTCGCGTGCATCTTTTGCTATTTTTCCTGCTTCTGGTATTGCTCTTTTCATAATTTTTGCTACATTTGCTATTGGAAGGAATCGATCTTGTTCACGAAGAGGCCCTCCAACATTGCCACTTCCAGCTCCTTGCAAAGGATCACTTGCCCCATGATTTGAATCATCTGTATTTTCAGGATCATCTAAAAAATATATATATATATACTATAAATTTTACATAATTTCGTATCAATATGAGATGAATATTTATTTTATATTGATCGATATATTATAAAATCTTATAATACTTCAAATCTTAGAATAGAAATATATTGAAATTACAAATAATAAAATATATATATTTTTTTTTCTATATAAAAACGATTTATTACAAATTTGATTTCATAATATTAAATATAAATACAATTTTTAATTTGTTTTAAAAATTTTTCAAAATATTATTAACCTACCTTCCATATCGTCAGATTGTACACTGATATACGATGCAGAAACACCACCTCCTCCAAGAAACGCAGTCGGGCCTAAAGGTCCTCCATCATCACCACTTTCACCACTATTTTCCATCTCCAGTTTGATACACTAAACACACAGTATAAAAATTTTAATTTCCTTAACCTGTTTATAGCTTTGTTTTCACAATATTTTATTACATTTTTTGGCATAAACAACCTTATCAATAGACATCGATAACACACGCTTTTAGCGAGATTTTCTTAGTACAACTGGTGCCCTCGCACTAAACGAAAATATTAAATTTGTAACCTAAATACTAATAATCAGTTTTTTTTAAATTTTTATACTAGTCATATGATTTACAATGTTTCCTTTCTTTTTTTAATAAAACCTATAGTTTCTATCTATTATGCTAGGTAAAATGCAAAAGAATAAACAAAAACAAACGAAACATTTAGGCAGATTCGTAAAAAGAACAAGAATTAAAGCATAATTTACAAATCTGTATCTAAACGACCCTCCTGAATAGAATAATAATAATCGATGTTTCGCCGTGTGTGAGCATAAATGTGCAACAAGTAAGTTTATTTAAAGCTATTGATATGGCCATGTCTAGCATTTTATTAATGCGTAAAGGTCTTTCAGTAAATGGTAAGCGTATTTTCTTTATTTGTAACATATGCCAATCACAATTCATATGCATATCATTTTCATCTTGACATTCGTTACTGAAATTTGAAAATAAATTATTTAATTTATAAATAAAATATTATAAGTTGTACAATATATTTGATGATTGCATTTGTTTACGCAAGTTTTATATTATATATTTTTCGTTGACAATGAATATATATGGTTTTGTTTATAATATAATACGATCGCATAAGTAAGACATAATCTTTTTTAATATCGTTGTAACTATGCAATCTATTTTATTTTAGATATTCATTTTAAAATAACACGTAATTTTGTGTATTTAGTGATATTTTGTTTATTTATGAAAATATTATTAAATACGCTAAAAGAAGAGGTTATGTTTTACTATATTTTATAAAGCTATTTATGTGATAAATTATTCAAGTGAAAAATGACAGAACTACAAGAAGATTTTACAAAGACATTTATTAAAAAATTAACAAATGATTTAAAAAAAAATAAATTCAAAGAAGTTTTGAATCTCTTTGAGGATAGTAAATATGATGATATTATTAAAGACTCTTCATGGGATATTGTTCCAATTGTAGCATCGCATCTTACTGCAGAAAACATAAAATGCAACGAAGATTTAATTGAATGTTGTAAAACAATTTTAAATACTATAGTAGAAAAATGTAATCCTTCTGAGACAGTATTAGAACTATTAGAACAAATAGAAGGTCCAGAGGATGTCATAAAATTTTCTATAATTCTAAGTATACTTACTAAATGTCTTTCTAAGATGAAGGATAAAACGAAGGCAATAGAATGGTGTATTAGTACAATAAGATCTTATATTGAAAGTCTACCTATACCAGAAAAAGGATCACAAAACTATATTGCTATTATAAATAAAATAAAAAATGCTTATGATGCAGTTATATTATTTTTAGAACCATTAATAAATGAATCAAAGTTACAGAATTCAGAAAAATATATCATATTAAGAGATTATTTAGCTAGCATTTTAATTTTTTTAATGGGAAAGCCATTATATTATTTAGAAGAGAAAGAAGTAGAATCTTGTTTAAATCAATCTTTACCTGAGAGAATTGTAACACTTACAAGTCATATAACTGGAGATTTGCTATGGCTTTTAAATATTGTAAGTGTACGAAATAGAAAGATCAATTCTAGGAAAAAAAATATAGAAGTAAACAATTTTAATCTTAAAATAACACTTTTTGAATTAAGTGAGAATATATCAGATTTGGCATATGCTAACTTTTATTTTTATGTTATAACAAAAATTCATTTGTGGGAAAGGGTGCCACAGGTATATGATATGCAATATATTTTTCAAGCATGTATATATTTTATTATTAAATTATTACAAGAACAAGAAAGTGTTACAAAAGGTTTAAATTTTATGGATCATCTTTTAATGAGAATAACAAAATATTCTTTAACATTACCATTATTAGAATTGAATATATATTTTGAGTTGTTTAATGTACTTACAAAAGTAATGATTTATTGCAATAGTGATAAAGAAAGGAAAAAAGCTTTAAATATATTTCAAAACTATATTGATATGTTTGATATGCAAGCTAGGTATTTTGTTGTTTTGCATTTATATCAAACTAGTGAGCATTCAGGTTTACTTAGTTTAACTACTGGAATAGTTAAAACTTCTATTATTGAATGTCTTCAAGAAACACCTCATCTACCATATTTTCTTGGTAATAATCTGGAAACTTTAATCAAATTAGCTTGTAAATTACATCATGGTAGTGCATCTGATTTGGTGGAATTATCTGATGAAATAATTACGAGTTTAAATTTGTTGAGATTTCTATTTATAAAAGATAAGCAAAATCAAACTGGTATTTGGAACTTAGTAAATAAACTACAAAATGATTATTTAAAACCATTAAGAGAAGGATTAGATCTATGTAGAGCACATTGGAAAGTAAAAATAAAAGATTTAGAAGAACAAAAGAAAATTCACAAAATAATTGAAAATGTAGAATTAGAAAAAAGTGGTACAGAAATAATATTAAATGTTGGTGGTGAAAAATTACCTCCAATGCCTATTTCAGAAAAAATTTCATTTTGTAATCAAGCAATAAATGGTCTTGATGTGATGGAAAGCATTTTAATTAGAGTCAATGAATGTATTGATAATAATTCTTTTAAATGACATAATAATTATATGTGTGATTATAATAATCACATAATATCTTTATAGTATCAAAATAAAAATTGTACATTTATAAAATGTATATCATTCACTGTTTAATAAAATCATACTTCATTTATATTTTATGTATTTTGACTGTATCCTATCATTTATTGTTTTATGAAATCATATTTCTTGAAAAGAAAATTTAAAAAATTTTGATTTTAATAGGTTTTAGAAGTTTATGGACTTGTAGAGTTTTATTCAATGATCAAACTAAAAATGATACACAAAAATCAAATCAGAAATATAGAAATAATGAAAGTGAAGAAGAATACGAAAAAAATATCAAATTAAAAATTCTCGAGGCATCTTTAAAATATGTTCATGATCTAGGATGGAGTCATAAAGCCATCAGTGCTGGTAATTTGTAATAATTTTTCAGTTAAGTAGATGAGTCAGAATCAAGTCTTTATATGAGTGAATAAATATATTTTAAATGTATTACATGTTTACTAATTAACATGTTTACTGATTGCTTTCAGTTTTAATTTGAAAACAATAATTTCATATTATTAGTATATAATGCAGATAATAAATAAAAATATTTAATTTAATTATTAAAAGTTATATACCAAAGGTGCTGAGTCTATTGGGTATCCTGGGATAATTCATGGATTATTCCCTAATCGAGGAGCAGATTTGGTTCACTATTTCTACTTAACATGCAATAAAGAATTGAATAACATCCTTAAAGAGCAAACTTTTGCAAATCAAGAAAATCCTAAAGAAACAAAAACACTACTATTAGAAGCACGTAATGCTGTTGAGACAAGGCTTAGAATGGTGATTCCTTATAAAAAAATATGGCCACAAGCTTTAGCTCTCATGTCTCTTCCACCTAATGTACCAATGTCATTAGCTAATTTACTTACTTTAGTAGATGATATTTGCTATTATGCTGGTGATAGATCAGTTGATGTAAGAATATGTTTATTTTTATATATATAGTTTTATTTTTCAAATATACTAATAATAAAAAATATAAATATACTTTAAAATGTTTTATTGAAATTTATTTGAATTAGATAAACTGGTATACTAGAAGAATAGTACTAGCAGGTATTTATAAAACTACGGAATTGTACATGATACAAGATAATAGTGAAGATCATCAAAAAACTTGGCATTTTTTGGATAGACGAATTAAAGATGCTACACAAATTCAAATGATTCTAACAACAACTTCTGATATGGCTTTACCAGATCAAGCCTTAAATCGTGCTACTGAAGCTGCAACTGCTGCTTTTGTTACAGTAAGTATTTAAAATTTTAAATATCATCTAATCTAATATCAAATAAAATAATTATATACCAAATAAAGTACTAAATATTTTTATTTTCAACAGGCACGCAATATACTTGGATTGAATTGGAATAGGTAGAAAAAAAATAATTAATATTATTTATTATTATATAATACTTTATGGTATTAATTATTACTAGATCACTAAAATAAAAGCACGGAATATAAATTCATTTGTTATAAATGAAAATTTATCAAAAGAATTTATGTACAGAGTTTATTTAGCAGTGGTATTTAAAAAAAAATAACATTAAAGGGAATTAATAATCATGGCTAATTTATTTTGATATCATATTTTAACAAGATC
Source organism: Apis laboriosa (assembly GCF_014066325.1). Lineage (NCBI taxonomy): Eukaryota > Metazoa > Arthropoda > Insecta > Hymenoptera > Apidae > Apis > Apis laboriosa. The sequence continues at coordinate 431,895 of NW_025221576.1, forward strand.
TGTACATTTGAGACTGAATTTAATATATGCGATTTATTTTTGTGCAAGATAGAAAGATATAAACTGTTAGAAATATAGATTTAATAATATTTAACAATTACCCTGCAATATTGTCATAATTAAAATAATATATTCTTATGTTTTATACAAAATTATGTTAAATCTCCATTGAAAGAGATTAATTTCCATTCTTACTATTCAATTGAGCAGGAGATTATTTTATTATAAAAAATGTATGTACAAACACACCACACAGCCAAGTACTTCATGAATTGTTTAAACTTTGAATTACATTAAAATATATAATAATTATATATAGTTTATGATGAAATAATTCATGCAAAAGATTATCTACTATAAACTATCATTTACATATTGTTCATTATCATTGATTGATATAATTACATGTAATATATTAATCAATTTTCATAAAATTGAAAATCTTGATAACTTTAAAAATGAAGATCTCAATTTTTATAAAAAGATGATCATATCTAATCTATCATTTTTTAGAAATAGATTTCTTTGAAAAAAATATTGCTTTACAATATAAAAGATAAAATGTTTAAAAACTTATGTTATCAATATTATAGTATATTTTATACTATAACAAGTATTTTTCAAAAAACCAATATTAATAATGTGCTTCTTCAATATAACCTTTGATTGTTTTTGGTAAAGGCAACTTATGAATATTATCTAATCTAGTATTTTGACGTATAACAAAACGACAAAGATATTGCAAACTTCGAACTTGGGTAAATCTGCTTACTGGCTTTGTTAATCTAACTGGAAAAGATGGATGACCAGGATATTTAGGTCGTGAATAGCAAAAGACTGCAGACTGACTAAAATTCATTGAATAATCAATTAAATCAGCTACTGAACTAAATCCTTCACTTTCACTTTGGTTGCATAAAGAAAATAAACCACCACTATGTTCCATACGAGCATGAAGTAACTTGCCAGATGATTTAAAGCTAAGTGTTAGGACATATCTGTAAAAAAATAAATATTAAAATATTTCATATGCTCTTTGCAATGATATTTTAAAATTACAAAGAAAAAAAGGAAGTAGAAAAAATAACCTGTCATCTGAAGAGTCCCTTACTAAAAATGCACCATCTGGTTCAGATAGAAGTTTGGCATCAGCTTCATTTCCTGATATTGGACCCCAATACCATCCATAATTACTTAATTTAAGCAATTCTTCTGTAAGACTTGCTTTTATTTTATTATCATTATTTCTATTAGTCTCTGTACTTTCTGTAATTCTTTCAACTTGATGTGTTATTGCATTATTTTCTATTATTGTTCTCGATTCTAATTGCTCTATTTTATTACTAGAACATGATCGAAATATGTTAGAAATATTTTCATGATTAATATCTGTTTGGAACTTATTAATAATTTGTTCATTAATATCTTCTAATTTTTCAATATCTCTATAATCTTTTATAATTTTATTTAAATCTTCTGAAATATATTGATTTTGTGATATTTCTATATCTATATCTGTCAAAGTTTCATTGCTATTTAGAATATCAGAATTTTTAACAATGTCTTCACATTTTAATTCAGAAACATTATTTTCTTCTGTAGAAATTGTAGATTTATTGTTTTGAAATGCTGATAGATCATAATTCGTATCATTTTGTAGGCTAGATGTTTCAACTTCTTTCGTCTGTAAAAATATATAATATTTTTGTTATATATAAAACAAAAATATTTTTATCCAAATTATTGTTACTTACTCTTTGTTTTGATTTATGTGTCAACTTTTTGATTTGCATATGTTTCTTAATATTCTTAAAAAAATCGAAAGATGTTTTATGAAAAAACGTATTTTTTGCTTTACTTTCAATGATTTTTACTTCTATCAAATCTTCTTTTTTTTTTTGGTTCTCTTCCTTTTTTAATACGTTCTTACGTCGTGAATCACGCCACCAAAGAAAATCAAATGTTCTAGCGTTTAACTTCTGTGGTTTCAAATCTTGATTTGATATTTTTGTTGTATTTGTTGGTGCAGTCATGATAAATTCCTCTGACGTTTGACTTATCATATTCAAATGTTGTGCGACCCTTCAAACTGGCTCTAAGTTGAAGAAAGGGTTCACTTGCACTATCTTATCAAAAATTATTTCACACGCCATCTATTCCTTAACTTCTTTTTTTTTCACAATTATTACTTTTTCTTACAAATTTATAAAACTTTATTATAATTCGCCGCATAACGATTACTTTTTTAAATTAATTTTACACTGATATTCTATTTAAGTGTTTTTGTATACTTCGTAAATTTGTTCCAAATTATCCCCTGCTGCTTCAAAAATATATTATTCCACTAACTTCAGTTAAAAAGTTCCTATTAACTATATCATTATTGGTTAAAGTGTCCCTTACCAATGTACGTACCATTAATTTTCTAGAAAGAAAAAACTAAAGCAATTGCTAGTTGGTTTATAAGCATTTCTATAATTTTTAAAATATTTTATTTTATTAATCACGTTATCAGAATTTATTTCAAGTATAGATATATTCTATAACGAAATAACGTAAAGTTTATTGAAAATGAAAGAAAAAACTTTTTTGTCATTGTCCCATTTAACCTCAAATGCATTATTCTTAATAATTAAAAAGATTATAAATTAAGAATAAGTTTTTCATGTTTTGATTAATTAAATATCAAATATTGAATATCATAAAAATGAGTGATTCTGAAGATGAAAATTATGTTACATTTGGAGTACCTCTTGATCCATTAGACGAAGGTAAATAAAAAATTTCAGCAGATATAAACAATTATTATATATTATTACACATATTTTCACATGATTATTGTAGATAATTTACCGAGAAAAAAACCAATGACAATTGAAGATCAATATGCATATGATGCACAAGGAAGACGTAGATTTCATGGTGCATTTACAGGTGGTTTTTCTGCTGGATATTTTAATACAGTAGGCACAAGAGATGGTTGGAGACCACAACAATTCAAATCTTCCAGAAGTAGTAAAGCAGAAAGTATAACGCAGCGTCCAGAAGATTTTATGGATGAAGAAGATACAAGTGAATTTGGAATTGCACCAACAGGAATTCGTGCTACAGAGGATTATGTTGATCATGGTCAAAGAGGAACAAAACGTGAGAGACCTATTTATGATAGCAATGGTCCTATTCCTGGCACTCCAGTATTAAAAGAACTTTTAAAACCTGTAAAGTAAATATCTTTGCTATATAAGAAGTTCAAATTAAATAATTTAATAAACTCCAAATTATTAATAATGATGATTTGTTATAATAGAGAAACAGTTGGTATTATGTTATTAAAAAAAATGGGATGGAGACCAGGACAAGGTATAGGATCAAGACTTACAAAAAAAGAAAAAGCTAAAATTAAAAAAAGAAATGAAAAAATGAAAAATATACAACAAATATCTAGAAAGACAAGCTCAGAAAATAGTTCTGAGGATTCAGAAGATGATTATGAGAATGTTACATTTGCACCTGATGACTATGAACCATTTAGGTAAATATTAATATATAGTTTTAAAAACAAAAATATAACTATAATTAACTATATCTATTTTTTACAGATGTAATCCAAAAGACAATTATTTTGGTATAGGATACAGTGGTTTAGACAGAAGAACAATATTATCTGGTCATGTAAATTTATTTGATACTCCAGCATTTAATATGCAAGACAAAAATAAAAAATTGTCAATACATGGACAAGCATTTGGAGTTGGTGCATTTGAAGCTGATGATGATGATATATATGAAAGAGAAGATATGTCACGTTACGATTTTTCTCTAGCTCCAGAACGGAAATCTAAGACAAGATGGTCTGATGATAATTCGAAAAATTTAAGTAGTAATTGTTTAGAAGGCTTTATATTAGCAAAAGATAAATTAAAACTAAAAACAATTTTTCAACCTCCAGTATTACCAAAGGATTTTGTACCAGTGCATATAATTAGAAAAAGTCGATTTTATCCTCCAATTGAAAATGTTCATCGTGCAATTGAGAATGGAAAGCGAAAAGATTTAACAGCTGCGGACAGAGCTAGAATATTGGAAGATACATGCAGTGTGAAAAAACCATCTGAAATATATCCAAATTCAGTACCATCAGTTGCTTCCAATATTATTTCTAAAACATTAAATTTACATGGAAAGCAACAAACTGAAGAAAGACAAAAAGAAAAAAATCAAGGATCTAAACTAGCTAGTTCATGGATGGAAAAATTAAATGTACAAAGTTTTGTTAAAGGAGGTATTATTGGTCCTGGTAAAGATTTTGAGAAAAGTTTGAAAGAATTAAAAGAATTTAAAGATTCATCAACTTCTGAACAAACAAATACAAGTACTAATGAGTTAGATAAAAATAATTTTATGAAAAACAGTAACATGAAATCATTTTTTTCTGATCCTGATAAGCAAAGACGTTTTGAACAATATTTAATTTTTATGAGACAGGGAGAAAAAAATAAGCTCGAAAGTATACAATCATTATCTATGACAGAATGGGATAGAGAACATGAACGAGTTGAATTTGAACAAGCAATTAAATTAGTTGATCAATCAACGAATGATCATGTTGAAAATACTCGTGATTCTACAAATATAAATGTTTCTACAACATTTAATCAGGAGGATGAAATGAAACAAGCTGTAAAGATGAAAATGTTTGGAAAATTAACTCGAGAGCGCATGGAATGGAAACCAGCAAGCATAGTATGTAAAAGATTTAACATTCCTGAACCAAAAATCGGTTGTGCTCCTGAAATGCAGAAAAAATCAGCAAAGTTTTCAATTTTCGATTCTTTTGATTGGAATAATTCTACAAAATTTTTACGGGCATCGAAAGAATCAAACGAAATTAATATATCGCCAAAAGATAAAAACATCATTGACAATACAAACTTGAATGTTAAAACAAATAATAATAAATCTTTTGAAAATGATCAAACTTTCGAACCTATATCAGAAAAAATGAGAAACTTTGAAGTTTCTTATGAAAAAGTTTTTGGAAAAGAAATGCCAGAAACATCTTCCAAAATGTTAGAAAATGAACAAAATATAGATGATAAATCTGACCCAAAAAGAGTAACAGAGATTACAGATCAACAAGATAAAGATCAGGAAGAAATCAATTCTGCAACAAATATTACATTAAAAAGTACATCAAAAGAAAAGAAAGATTTATTTAAGGCAATTTTCTTAAGCAGTAGTGAGGAATCGGATTCCGAATTAGAGGAAAGCGTAGATAGCGAGACTGTAAAGTCTGTTTTAATTGGTAAAGTTCCAAGCGAAATAAATCTAAATAGAAATACTTCTCCACCAAGGGGAATTTTTGCAAAAGTGGATCTTGATAGTTTATTAGTTATTAATTCAAGAACTAATATACAATCAAATGAAGGAATTAATAAAGAAGAAAATATAAATATAACACATTCCGAATTAGAAATTAAATCGAAACAGGATGATGATAAATTAAATTCAGAAACTCAATTATTACCTGATATGTATGGACCTGCTCTTCCTTCAAGATTATTGAAAAATAAAAACGAAGTACCAGAAGCATCCAGTTCACAATTTTCAAAACCTATATTTAAAAGTGTTGTAATACCAAAACCCAAAATGGACTCAAAAATTTCTGGTGTATGGATAGAACGAGAAAAAATGAAAAAAACAAAGAAAGAAAAGAAAAAACATAAACACAAAGAACATAAAAGTTCGAAACATAAACGAAAATCGAAAAAAGAAAAGCGTGATTCGTGACATAAGAAATTGGAACAATAATAAAGGAATTAACAAAGAAGACATTAATGGAAAAACTGTATGTACTAGTTATTTATAATAAGTTCTTTTTTATTTGCAGTTTCGTATGGTGCCTTGTATATATATTTACTTATATACAATATAATATTTGAAAATGCTTGTGTAAATTTGAGATTAAAATAGTAAAGGGATATCCGATATATATGTATACAAAATTATATTTTTTTGTATATATTCTAATCACACATTATTGAGAAATCCCTTATTTTCATATTATTGATGGTAATTTAAAATCATTTGTCATCAGAATCATTATACATTTAAATGTGTGTAGTATCGATATAATGCTATATTTTAGAATTTATGACTGAATCATTTATTCGACGTTGTGGAATTTCTTGATTCTGGTCTACTATTATTAGAGCTTATCTTCTTCTCTATACTGAAAATATAGAAAGAATATTATATTTTTTTTGTCCATATTGCGAAAATTTTGATCTTATTGCTAAAATTTTATATTATTAATATCACTTTCGAAGTTAAATTATTTTCATAATTGTGTACATATATTGAATATAATATTAATATTAATATATAATTTATTATTTATTAATTTTTTTAATTTTTCAGTTTTTTAAATTGTACTTTTTGTATAATTTAATCAATTTTTAGAAATGACAGTTGAAAATATAAATTTTTCTATTTTTTTTTTAAATAATAATATACCTGCCACTTCTTGAACCTCTTTTGAACATATCTGTTAACTTTTTCTTTAGATTTTTCTTTTCTTCTTTAGTTTTCTCATTGATGCTTGTTTCGGATCCTGATGTCTGTGAAAAAAAAAATTTTGTTCAAATCATTGAAACGATAGGTTTTTTTTTTCAAATAAAAATGTCGTTATTTATTTACCTGAAGAGAATGATCCATAGAAATATTTGGATCATCAACACTGGCTGATTTAGTCAATTTGGTTGTAATTTTTTTTATTATACCTTTACCGTGCTTCTTTTCTCGGTCCAACATTTCGCTTTTCGTAGAACCCGTAGAAAGACGACTGTATTTCATAAAAAAAATTTAATTATTATTATATTTTATATTATTTTCTTTTTTTTTTCAATCTTAGAAGTAGTAATTCTTAACATATTCTTAATATAATTACCTATCAACACTAGAATCTCTCTGTAAATTCAACGTTCGTCCTTCAACATCCGAACCTTCTAATGATTGCAAACTAGACATATTGCTATCGGTACCCCAAATACGTGACTATATAATTATAAATAAATAAATAATAATATTTTTTTATTACTTATTCTACAAAGTTTAATAATATAAATATTTTATATACTTCTTCATTTCGTGCTGATGTTTGTTCCAAAGATAGACTTTTTCTCTTTAATCGTGGTTTTGAACGAGATGTTGTTATACCTTTTCCTGGATCACTTTCCACGGATGTCGATCTATAAAATTGATTGAAATTTATTTAAATAAATAACACTGGTCACTGTTATTAATAAATACCTTTTGCCAAGTTTTTTCAATCGTGTTGCGTTTACTTCATCCGCTGTTTTCTTTGATTCTTTTAATTCTTTTGCCACATCCATTAATTTTTTAACAGTATATTCTAATTTTTCTGTTCGCTCACCAAGTTGAGAATTTGAACCTAACAATAAATTTAATATGTTATATATTATAAAATTTATATAATATATATCATAATATAATTTTAAAGTAATTAATATTAATCACATATCTTATATCACTCTTATATCACTCTCACCTCTTATATCACTTTTTGCATCCAACATTGGTGATGACTCCCTCGATTTTGGTCCCTAGTATGTATAAAAATAATTTTTTATATAGATTTATTAATTATTTTATTTATTATTAGTTTACTTATTATTTTATTTGCAACTTAATTAATTGAATTAGTTAATTCGCACCTTTAGTCGTCTAGGTGGAGTCGGTGTATAAATATTCGCAGTTCCATTTTCTGTTATACTGTTTAATTCAGGGAAAAGTTTCATTAAGTCATTGACTTGTTGCATCAACACATTAATGTTTTTTAATTCAATCTGTTCTTGTTTACATTTTTTCAAAATTACATCTTTAAGCTCTTCTCTTTCCTTCTCATGCCGTTCTTTTTCACGTCTCATTTTTTCATTGCTGGTTCTCAATTTTGCATGAGCGTCTCTTAATTCAAGCAAATCGCATTGCAACTGTAAAAATAAATATATTTTGACGTCTTACAATTAATAAATGAAATTTTAAAATTATTCCAAAATTTTTATTTACCTCCAATAATTTCTTCTTACTTTCTTCTTTTTCTTCATCGTACACTTTCTTCAATTGATCTTGTCGTCTTTTATTCTCCAATCGTTCTTTGGAACGTTCCCTCTCAATCTACAAAAAAAAAAAATTATTTGTTTTCTTATATCAGTAACAGTAATTTTAATCACATACTTCAAATAAAGTTTGTCGTAAATCTCTCGCCAGTGTAGCCGTTTCCTGTAGCAATCTCTGATGTTCTTCTCTTTCCTTTTGCCATGCCAACTCCATTCGAACTTTTAATCCTGGAATCTTTGTTCTGCCGCTAGAAAGCACTCTCTCTTCTTCAAGCTATAAATATAAAAATAAAAATAAAACGAAAATTATATAATTACGTTTCATTCAAAATCATTTAAATACCTCGTTAATCCGCGATTGCAATTCAGACACTTTAACGTGACTTGCTGATTTTTCTGATACTAATTCGGCTTTTAATCTAGATGCCTCTAATCTTGTTTCTGAAAGTTCATCCTCCAAACTATTAATTTGTTTTTCCAGAACCAACGCATTGACACCAGACATTTCCTCTTCCTACAAAATGCGAATAATTTTGTAAATAAAAGTGAAAGAATCATTTTTAAACGAAATTAAAAATAACCAACCTCATCAGATTTTCCGGAAGATGCATTCGATTGTTTACCTTTGGCTGACTTTAATTCTGCAATAGTTTTTTGAGCACCTTCCAACATATGTTTATAAGTATCACGTTCGCGTTTATATCTAGATAATTGATTTTGAATAGCTTGAATTTCATCATTAATAGCAGTGATCCTATGTTCGTAACGCATTTTACATTGAGCTAAGTCAGCTTTCTTCGCCTTTTCCATGTTTTCAAGGGCATTTTTCAACTTTCGTATTTCTGATTCCAAGGCTGTAGTGTCCGGTGTCAAAACTTGGTGGATTTTCGATACTGCTTCGTAATCTTTTAGCTTGTTAGAGAGGTCATCGTTCTGAAGCACATATATTAAAGTAAAATTTATTCTATTATACAATTACGTATATCGCTAAATAAATATAGTTTAATTTTTTTACCGCTTTTCTTAAATCTTCTAATCGAGTTACTAATGTATTGTTTTCCTTTTTCAAATTGCTTATATCATTATTTAAATCTGTTATTAAAGCTTTATTTGGCAATTCACTTTCCCGTATACGATTCTGAAAAATTTACATTAAAAAAAGATAAAGAAATTTGCAATATTCTTCATGATATTAAAGATTTTAATTTATAATTTACTTCTAGAGTTGATTTCTCCGACCGCCATTCACTTTCTTTCAATTTTATCGATTGTCTCAGTAATTCTAATTCTTTGCGAATACTTGTCAACTCCGTATTTTGTTCTCGTAATTTACTATTTAAAAAAGAAAGATATAATATAAAAATATTTTATTATAATTAATATATACTATTTACAATTACCTATTCAATGATTCGTTATCCGATTCGAACTGCTTTTTCAAATTTGTCAATTCATTGTATTTTCTGTTCAAATTATCATATTCTGATTCGCCTTTCTTTATCTCGTTTTCCAAATCTAAAATATAAGTCACTGTTATCTTATATAGAATTTTCTGATATTTTTCATGCCATCATAGTGAAGTAACTTACTCAAAATCTTTTCATTATATGTTTGCTTCATTTCATTCATCCGTTTCGCATTTAATCCTGTTTTTTCTAATGAATTGATTTTCTTTTTTAAAGTAGATACTTCAGTCTCATTTGATTGTTTCTCTTGATCAATTTCAGATAACAATTTCTCTTTTTCTTTCTTTAATTCTGAAATCTTTGTAGTTAAATCATTCATTTTCGTGGAATTTAATGACGTTGTGGTTTCCAACTCTTTCTTTAATCGCTTTACTTCAGTATCGAGTTTGGTTTTCGTCTGTTCTATCTGTATTAAAAAAGAAAAGAAAAAGAATAAAAAATGAAAAATAATTCCAATATTTATATTAATAACTCTTCAATTTTTATCCTTATTAAGAGATAAATTGATAATCACTGATTTCATTGATTGTATCATTTTCGATTCCCGTTCCGTATATGTTGATAAATCATCTTGCATCTTCTTAGATTTTTCTCGTTCCTGATTTAATTCTTTCTTCAACTCAGTTATTATTTTTTCCATCTTTGTTATTTCATTTTCCGACGATTTAACTGTTTCTGTAAAAAATTAAATAAGAAAAGAAGAAAAGAAATTTTAAAATCTTATTTAATAACTAAATAAATTTGTAATTTTATTAATTAATTTTATAATTTTACCTAAATCCTTTTTCAGTTGTACAGTTTCATTGTATACTTTAAGTTTTTCCGCAGATAGAGAGAGGAGCTTCGATTTTAGCTTCTCTTTTTCCTCTAACAATGCTGTTTTGTCCTGGTCCCATGCTTTTCTTTCGTTTTCTCTCAATGTTATAGCTTCGTCCAATTTTTTTTTCACTGAATCATTTTACATCAGAATAAATTTATGATAAAAGATTTGGTAATAAAAAAATAAAAAGTAAATAATTTTTTATTAAAGAAATTAAAAATATTTTACTTACGATTCTGCAAATCTGTACTTTTATCCTCAATTTTACTACTCGTTTGCGTTTTCTTCTTTTCTTTTTCATCTGATAATTCTTTCATAACAGAATCAAATTTCTCCTTTAGCGATTCGTGCTCCTTTAAAAGTTTCTCATATTTTACGTGATTATCCTTGAATTTAATATCTTGAATGTTCACGTCTTTCCCATCAGAAATATTTTTAAATATAGTCATCATATCTCCTGAAATACAATTTTATATGTTTTTCTTATCTATAAATTTTTTAACATACGTAATATCAAAATGCAAATTGTTTATGTAACCAAATTACATGTTAAATTAAATTTCCTTTCGCTTATTTAATTTGATTGTATTATCCAAGTTTACACATAAAAAAAGAAAAAATCGGAAATAATACTTGATATCTTAGTGTAAAAAGTAATAATAAAGAAATAAAAAAATAATATAACGAACCTATTTCTTTTTCCATTTCGTCTACCATTTTTTTCAGTTGTACCTTGGTTGTAAATTCTGTTGCTTTCTTCAGAGTTCTATTTTGAAACTCGCCTTTTATTTTTTGCAACGTTTCTTCTATTTTTTTTACCTAAAGTTGAAAAAAAACTTAAAATTTTATACTTATATGTTTATATTAAATATCAAAAAATTGATTATTTTATTGTTCAAAAATTTATTAGTTCTGATATATTTGAGAATTGTATTAATTCTTTGATTCAAATTTTACAAAGAAACTTGCCTCTTCATATTTTTGTTCCAGGGTAGATTTTTCACTCTCTAGCTCCTCCACTTTTCGTTCAACTTTTCTCAGCTTAAACGACAAAATTCGACAATTCTTATTCGACTGTTCCAAACTTTTTCGCAAACGAACTTGCTCGTCTGCTTGTTCGTCCCTTAACAACATACAAATATATTTTTTTTAATATATTTTTTTTCAAAATTTCTCTCTAAAGAATATAAGCACATTAGAACAGGATAAAATGAATAATAAAACATTTACAAAATTGAAATTTACATTACTTGACAATGCCATGTAAAAAAAAATGAATCGAATTCTCGCATGTTCAAATAATTTTCATATTAAAGATTACAAATATTTTTATACAAATTATCCAGTTCTAGTGAAGTTGAGCCGCACGTTATAATTACCTTAATTAATTAGTCACGTACACATTTAATTCAAACGGAAGCCGAAATGCCATTCGGGATGAGCGGAAGCAGAAGGAAGCGTACGCGTGAAAAGTGTACAATGATCGAAAGGGTTCGATGACAGTATTACGTTCCACATACTGCTCTCTATATTAAAAAAAAATTATTTTATTCCATATCTTATTTCTCTGCCTCTTCATTAAGATTCAAAACATGATTTTCTTAAAAAAGATTTTTCCTTCTCGATAAAAGAACAATAAAGAATAAACGAGTGATAGTACTCATTTTACCAAGAAACGAAACATCCACTTTCGATCCAGCTTTGGCGAAAAGCAGTGCCATTCTTGTGTTGGAATCTTCCATCCAAATCGATGTCCTGCAACAATTCAGATAGCTCATTTTGCTAAACATTTTCAGACTAAGTCTTTTCTTTCGTAGATATTACATGGCAGAGATTTAATTAATCTTTTTTCTTTCTTTTTTCTTTTTTTTTTTTTCTTATGATATTTTCTTAAACGTTTCTCCTGAATGAGAATTATGAAAAAAATTCGATTTATTTCTCTGAACGTTTCATTTTCTCAGAATAATTTTTTTTTTAGGGATTATTCTACGATAGGATTTTTCTTTTCTTTTTTTCTTGATAATCGCTGCAGTAAGTGAAAATCCACTGTTTTCGAGCCCCTTCAAAATTTTTTCATATCTAATCAATATTGCTTCTTCCAGAGTGATAATTATTCTTTTTCTTTTTTATAATATCTTGTGTCATATTACGTCATTATATTGATCACATTTATTAATACAAACAAACATATATGTTATTGATAAACACGAAAAAAAATCACAAAAGAGCGAGTCATGATTCGCTGTTCTGAAAATCAAATTCCATATTGATTGGTTAATCAATTTGAATTCAAACAAATCAGTTAGTAAAATTAACTTATTGAACGCTTTCTTTTTCTATAATAATAATATATATATATATATATATATATATTTTAAATATCAATTATTTTTTATTACTTTAATACTTATTACTTAATTTATAATGAAAAATATTATAACAATTGAATTACACATCAAATTATAGAGAGCGTTAAATCGAATTTTTTTTAAACATTTTTTTGAACATTTGTAATCAAATACTCTATATACGTTTAACAATAGTAAAAAAAATATATATAAATTGAAAAAAAGCGAGGTAAACATGCGTAAGTGGAAAGGAAATCATGTAAAAAAAGAAAACATATTACCTAAAAGTATCTTGCAGTTCGTATATCTCTTCCTCCAATTGCCGAATTTCTTTCTTCATATCTTCGTTTTCATCCATTAAATTCTCGCATAAATTTTCAGCGGCTTTCAATTTCGAACGTAATTCATCCTTTTCACGATCTCGTTCTCCTCTGAACATTTTTGAATTCGCTTCTTTTTCAAGCTCTCTTATCTTGGTCAATAAATTGTTCTTTTCTTGTATAAGCGCTAAATATAATTAATATTAGTTAATTTTATTATTTTACGAATAATTTAATTATTTCTTTTTTTAAAATATAAGGAAATAAAGGATTGATAATTTATTGATTTTTTATTAAACTAACTTAAATAGCGAGTTATTCTTTTGCACGATCAAAATTGAAAACAATTTAAAAAATATACTTTAATATATTTAATATTTATATTATAAAATATATTTAATATTTATTTAAATATATATTTATATAAATATATATTTAAAAAATATACTTATTTTATTAGGAGAATTCGTAAAAAATCGTAAGAATTTTATTTTTAATTTTAATGTTTCATTATATATTTTATTATACATTTTATTAATACCTTCATTCTTCTTTTGCAATTTCTGTATTTCATTTGGCGAAGCTTTGCTCGATATAGTTTCCATGGTCGACAATCGCCTCATCAAAATTTCACTTTTCTCCTTTTCCAATCTCTCGCATCGTGATTGCAATTCTCTTATTTGTGTTCTCAATTGTTCTACCTCACTCTAACGATAACAAGTTTCATCATTATTTTCTTAATTTAAATTTACACAAATAATTCTCTAATCATCTAGAGCACTAAAAATTATTATTGCTATAAGCGTAATAAATTTTGTATAAAATGATTAGTACAAATAGAGAAACAGAAAATCAAAGATGAAATATTAGAAACGAATTGAAGAATGCTATGATATGGTTACTTTTTCCGTCCATTCTTCGTTTTCCATTCGTCTTTCTCCATTCTTTTCCCTGTTTTTCGAAGAACCAGTCTTCGACTTCTTCACCTGAATAGAAAAATCAATGTATAACAAGAAAACACAATTTTTCCATGACATACAAATACATACTTCTTTTCGCAAATACTTTGCTTGAATAATATACATACAATAACAGATAAGAATCAAATCAACGATAGTTATCGTGAAAGTTGATAATAATGGAAAGAAAATTGGCAAGTATATTTAATTAATATTTGGTTTAACGAATTATGTTGATAAAACAAAGTCTAAATGTACATAAAGTCGATGTTCTAATTGGAATATGTAAAAGCAGTTTAAATTAGTATTGAATGAAAATTGTTCTGATAAAAGAATTCGATATAAGTGCATTGATAAATAAGTAAATATGGGATATATAAAATATGTAATGTTCTCAAAATATATAATATTATAGAATATTGTATAAATATTCAATTTGAATCAAACTATGTAAGTATATCCAATTTCAAAATCTTCTTATAAATTTTAGAGTCTATTCCATAATTTCTTATCTCATTATTTTCATTCATGTAACATTTATGATTTTTTTTTCGTGATTTTTTTTTTTTTTTTTTACATCTAGAGTTCATTATGCAGATCTAGAATTTATTATGAAATTGGATATAATTACATAGCTTGGATATACTTACATATATATATTAATTAAATTTTACACAAAGTAAAAATTACAACATTGCGATAAGCGACAATTAAAATAAAAATCTTAAAACGATCTGAAGTATACCTGAATTATGAACTCGACATCATTTTCTGAAGCGCTTTCATTGCTGTTATCTATAACTTCCTTAATCTGTAGTTTAGTTGGCCTCTTATCTATAAATAATGAGATGAATTTGACAACAAAAAAAACTTTATCAAAAAATCTTAATATATGTCATGTAATTAATTAATCATTAAATAAAAAGTATACACCTTCTAATCTCTCTTCTTCGTTATCGATAGCTGAGAGATCCATGAGCGAAGTCCAACCGGCTGATGCGTACGATGACTCCGAGTTTCCTTTAAAGTCATCCTTTGCCAAATTTGTTGCCGAGGACCAACCGCGCTTTCCATTTTCAGCAGATCTATTAATTAAAATTGTATTACGAAGTTTTTACAATTTCAATCAAAAAACGTTTTTTGTAGCAAACGTAGTTTAGTTTAGTTTAGTAGCAAACATAGTTATGGATTCCAGACATAATGTATAGCATAATAAATTCTAGATCTGCATAATGAACTCTAGATGTAAAAAAAAAAAAAAAATCACGAAAAAAAATCATAAATGTTACATGAATGAAAATAATGAGATAAGAAATTATGGAATAGACTCTAAAATTTATAAGAAGATTTTGAAATAATTGCGACCGAATCCCTCGATTTAAAAGATTTCTTGATCAAAGCACGATTTTATCAATTGATCTCTCGAATTCAAGAGAGTGACAGCTGACAATAAATCTTAATATAATTATGCTATATATGTAACTAAATAATATGTAACTGTTGACTTATTTCATAATTTTAATTGCAAAAATTTTGTATAATTGTTAATTGTTAATTCGTTTATGACTTATATTATATTATGCATCAATTTAGAATTAGAGATTAAAGAGAATATATTTAATATAAGTAGAATATATTTAATATAGTTTTTTTCTATAACTTATATTCTTAACAATTTAATAGTGATTCGAAATTATTCGATTGCTTACCTGCTTGAAAATTGGTCAAATGATAGACTAGGCGACGACGATGTAATGTCTCTCAAATTATCTTTCTTACCCCCATGTTCCTTATAATCTCTAAACAATTTATTATATTTTTTTAATAAATTTTTATTTTTAACTTTTTTTTTTATTCATTATAATAACAAAAATATGATAAAATAATACCTGAAGCATCTTTTACAACGGGTTGGCCATCGCACTTGGGGATGAAAACCAAGGGGGCAAAGGGGGTCTCCTTTTTTCGAAGAATACATGTGATGCATTCTACATATAAAAATAAAAGATAATTTATCATTGCAAATAAAATTATTATTTTACACATATAAATTTTCTGCAACGCAACATATAAATATTCTTATGCCATATTTTGAGTCGCGTGCGTGGAACAATGTGAGTTAAATCGATATTTGCTCATGGTGTGCATTTACGAAATATGTGCATGCTTATAGAAAGAGCTATTTAACGAAACAAAAATGTTTGAATGCTCATCTAATAAGATGTCATAGTAGATGGCTTATTTACTTAGAAAAATAATCGATAATTTACTTGAATCACTGATTTCATGCTATTCAGACATATAGATGAATCATTAGTTTGAACATAAACGCATATAGTATGTATGAAATATTAGGTACAAGTAGTATAAACAAATATATAGTCCGTTTTATAGTTTGATCGTAGTTAATATATACATACAAGTGCGCATCAGTGAGTAAAAACGATAATGATATTATACGATGTGTCAATGAAAAATTATAATAAATTTCGTACCACCATAAACGCGTTATGTGATAAATTTATGAGGTTGAAAATCGAAAATCTCGATGATTTCCGGTAGAGCATATCTTGGAAAAGCGTCACATCGGGCGCAGATATGTATATCTATCAGCCTTTTACGATTTCTAACAGCTAATGAGATCGTTCGATAGCTCGAGGAACAATGGATTTGAGCGATCAGAGTACAATTTAAATACCTAAAAACGAAACCTTGAATTAATAAGAGAATACGAATTTCGCAAGATGAGAAGATAAAATTTAAGGCAAAACTTGGCTTTCGATGGATCGTGAAATACTTGGCAAGGTATAAATGAAATTCAGCTTAAAATTCTGCTTTATAGATCGGATAGATATAATATTCATTTGAGAAACCTTGATGGAATCTACGATTTTTGCGTTGACGCGATTTCAAGTGTTTGCTGATATTATATGTTTGTTTAACTTCCGGTGATTTTGTTGAAAATATAAATAAATATTCTTTTTTTTTATTTATAATGATTATAAAATATGTAATTTTAATAAATGTTAATATTTATATCATATCACATTTGTTTTATATCAAAATTATAAACTTTTATACTTTTAATTTCCATTGATTCAATATCGATTTGAAGAATATATCGATAAAATTTAAAATATGTAATCGATTAAAAATTCGATTTGAGAAAACTTAAATCGCAATATCAAATTTTTTGATTTTTTTGATTTTTTGATTTCGAATTTGACAGCTGAAAACTGTTTAGTTCATTAAATTTGTTTAGTTTATATTTGATTTAACTTATTAAAAAAAAATATATATATATATTATAACTCTATTAAATTTTTTAAGTCGTTATAAACAAATCATTGAATTATAAGAAACTTAAATGTAGATTTTATAAAATCGAATCGAATTAGGAAAAATTATTTCGATTATTGACAATTAATTAATTTTTGTGTCCTTTAATAAATTTATATTTATATTTTTCTTTCTAAAAAATTTAACAATTCGATAATTCATGTTTTCTAATCCCGTAGTGAAACATATAGTCTTTGAAACGATCGTTAAACGATAATCAATTTTCAAATATAAAAATGTCCAGTCATTTTTAATCTCAAAAAATTTTCATAAAATCTCTTATTTTAATAAAAAAAAAAAAATCAAATATATAAAAAATTTCTCGATTCTGAACTTTTTAATCTTACGCAATTCCATATCAATCGATTTGTACTTACTTGATCGATGTTCACCCAAATTGTACCAGCAAACGGGTGAGATTAAATTTGTCCTAAGCGTTGTTAAGAATACTTGAACGCGATATTTGCGAGCACATCCTCCATTTCGAGAATACAAAATAGAAAAGAATCTTCTAATTTCATATTAAACAAATATTAGACAAGGATATAATAATTTGATCGATCACTGTGAAGAATGCACTCGTTCAAAATGTTTTTCTATCGATAACACTTATTATCCGTAGTTTTTTTACATTTTTCAATGTTTTTCACTCACTTTTTATTGTTTCTTTTTCCCTTTTCTTTTCTTTTTTTTTTTTTTTTACGACAATTGTAACGTCACTAATAGCATTAACACGCTGCTGATATTACAAGGGTTAGGCCGTTACTCGCTTCAGACCCGTACGTATGATAATTTGGAATAACGCCAAGATGTATATTTATCTCTAGCTATAAATATAGTGTGTTTCTTTTGCACATACGTACATATGCATAGAGTTGAAGGTATCCTAGAAAATTTGTTCTACGATAGACAGACTCGACATAGGAACCGGCGAAATGATTGGACAATTTATCATCGAGTTTAGTTACGAATATATCGTATACTTTCTTTTCAATATCATAATACTATTCCTAACAATTTGATTGCAGTCATCATTATTAAATATACTACATCGAATGGCATATTGCCCATAATATATTTCCGGTTTATGTACATCTTTTTCTATAAGTTGTTTTTAAAGACATATATTTATATTATAATTTATTTTAAATGAAAAAATGGAAAATTAAATGATATTTTGATTTTAAAATTTATATTTTAATTAGATTACTTAGAAACTTATGCTTTTTTTTTTCTAAATCTCTCCTATTTCTATTTCCTTCATTTTTTAAATCGTCAGTATTTTTTCTTCAAGAGTTCAATTGAATTTTTATATCGTTAATCTGAAATTTGAAAAAGTGAATTGAAAATTCGTTACGGAATATATATTCTTATTATATAATTTTAGAATAAATTTTTTTTTGAAAAAAAGCACCTGTTAAAAATATCTATTAAAAATTTAAATAGAAATAGTTGACTTTATGAATTTAATATGCTTTACGTAATTATTTAAAAGAAAATTGATTTCAATAAAAAGTAACAAATTCCAACAAAAATTTTTGTTCTTTAATCATTATTTACGAATTTTATTTGTAATGAATATTTTTATAAAATTAAAAAAAAAGGAAATCAATAATTTAAAAAAGAAAATCTAATTTTTTATTTTTATTTATTTAATATTAAAAAACAATTTATTAACAAATATAAAACCCTAAACCTTCGTATAAAAATTTTTATATATTTTTATATTATACTATGTTAAGTGTTAGTTTCCATGTTTTTATGTATTCATGTATTTAACAATATATTTTTTATGATACTTTGTGAGAAATACTCTATAAAAAGATAAATTTTAAAATTGAGATTATAATAATTCTTGTAAGAAAGTTTTGTGAATAGTAAAAATACTTTTGAAATTATAATTGAGTTTTTTTATAGAGTATCTCTATAAAAATATAATATATATGTATATTATATTTATTGAAACTGACACCTAATTCAAATATAAGTATATGATATAATAATATAACGTAATAATATAATATATATACTATATAAATATATAGTATATATATATATTATATATATATAATATATAATATAGAGATATAATTAACAATTAACATTTGTTTGTAAAAAAATAAGTATAAAACAAATAGTCAATTTAATATAGATCCAATTCAATTATAATCCAAATTATATCCAAATATAATTCTAATAAATAATTGAAAATTATTTTCAAATTAAATTGATTTATAATTCATTTAAATTTTGTAAGATTAATAAATACTCGTTAATTAAATGATTAATTATAACTTTTATTCTTTATGACTTATTTATCAAATTATCTTCCTTATAAAAGGAATGTTTATTTCTTTGTAAATCCTGTCTTTTTTTATTTAATATATCTTTTTTAAAATGAAATAACATTTATAAAAATAGAATTTTAATACGAAATACTAACTATTAATATATCTTATATGAAATTTCTAAAATATTCTTTTCTCTTTCTCTCTATTGTACAGAAAAAAAGAATTGAATTCTTTAAAAGATATTAACTTTTAAAGAATTCAATTTTTTGTAAATATAAATAATAATTTATATTTTATATTGCAGAATGAATATGCAGATTTTAAGTGAATTTCAATCTAATTATAACAATATTTTGATTATGAATGTGTGATTTCTGCTTTTTCAAATTATATTTTGATATCAAAAATTAACTTTTCTTGAACTAAATATTTGTACATTTCCATTTTTTATTTTTTATAATTTAGAACGAAGAAGTTCAATTTTTTTAGCAGCACGTTTTTGTAATTCAATTAATTTCATTGCCATTCCCATGTTTCCTTGAATCTTAATCTTTCCTTGAAAAAATGCTTTTTGTGGATTTAATTTTCCAGAAATAAAATCTACAATATCCATATCATTAATTGTAATCACAACATCAGGTTTAGATTTTCCATAATATTCTATTTTTCCTTTCCCTGTTTTAGCATCTACAATCCAATAGCCTTCCGTTGTTCCGTTGTTTACTTTAAATCCATATACTCCGCGAACTTTTTCAATTAAATTATCTTCATCCTCTTGCATTGCAATTTCTAATAATTTAAACAATGCATTTGCCTTGAATTGATTTGGATCGGGAGTTGCACTTGAATTTTTCTTAGTTTTTTCGAATTGTTGAGGAAAACCCATACGATACAAAGCAACAACAACTGCTCCACCTAATCCTATATTATGTTGTAGGGCAAGTTTTGCTTTTGGTACTTGTCGTTTGCCAGCTTGTCCTCGAAGTTGCCAAGAAAGTTCAGCACATTGTGCTAATCCTGTTGCTCCCAAAGGATGTCCTTTTGAAATCAAACCACCACTAGGATTTATTACAAATTTGCCTCCATATGTATTGTCTCCAGCATCAACTAACTTTCCACCCTGACCTGGAGGACAAAGTCCCAATGCTTCATAAGTAATAAGTTCATTAATTGAAAAGCAATCATGCAATTCTATAACATCCACATCACTCGGTTTGTAAGAAGTCTGAGTAAATACTTTTTCAGCAGCATTTCTTGTCATATCATACCTATAAAATAATAGTTATTTATCTTTATTCTTAATATTGCAATTATTCAAGATGTAAATCTATGTTTATGTTAAATATGTGCTACAAAATTGTAAAATTATTTATTACCCAATAAGTTTAATAGAACTCTTCTCTGTGAATGTTGAAGCTAAATCTGTACACATTTCCATTGCTATAATTTCTACTGCTTGAGATTCAAGTTTATGTTTATGAACAAAATCTGCATTAGCCAAAATTACAGCTGCTGAGCCATCAGATGTTGGACAACATTGAAGCTTGGTAAGTGGTCCAAATACTGTTGGAGAACTCATTATTTGTTCCAAACTATATTTTTCTTGAAACTGTGAATATGGATTGTTCACAGAATGTAAATGATTTTTATAAGCAATTTTTGCAAAATGCTCAGGTTTAGTACCATATTTTTTCATATGTTCTAATCCAGCATTTCCAAATAATTGGGCAGTGATTGGGCTTTCATTTATACCTTAAATTATAAATATATAATATACTATAATATAAAAAAACAAGAAAAATAAAATAAAAATTTTTAAATGAAAATAGCTTAATAATAATTTAAAATAACTCACCAGCTATATTAGACATAAGTTCTATATGTTTATCCATAGGATTGGTACGATCCAAAAATTTAGACATTAATGAACCCTTTTCCATTTTTTCAAAACCAAGAGCCAATACACAATCAGCAGAGCCAGTTTCAATAATTTGTTTAGCCATTAATAAAGCAGTTGAACCGGTGGAACAATTATTATTTACATTATATATAGGGCAACCAGTAAGACCAACATCGTATAATGCTCGTTGACCACAAGTAGAATCTCCATAAACATATCCAACACAAGCAGCTTTTACAGTATCATAAGAAATTCTTGCATCCTGTAAAGCTTTTGTAACGGCTTCTTTTGCCATGTCTGGATAGTCAAAATTTTCCCGTTTACCTGGTTTTTCGAATTTTGTCATGCCCACACCGATAACATAAATTTTCATTCTTGGTGACATTTTAAAATCTTCTTTGAAATAAACCCTGGAATTCCAACAAAAGATAATAAATGAAATTATAATTTGTTAGTTATATAGATACAAGTTGTTAGACTTTATATGGACTTTGTGCTTACTTATAAATAATAAAAAAATGCAAAATAAGCAGTAAAATGACGAAGCTACTTTGCAACTATAACTATATTCAACCACGTATAATTCATAAATAGATTGGAGAGTTTATGTAAAGTTTACTAACTTTCTAGATGTCGCTTTTTATGTCATCAAATTCAATTTCTTTGATAATTATATTGATAATTAATTGATAATAAAGTTTGTACTTACGTTATACTAAATTCATTAAATTATCATTAGAAAAGCACAGACAATATTGATTGTAATTTGCATTTAATCAAACCATGTTCAAGAAAAAATAGAAATGTTAGATAAAGATACATTTATTTACATACATATCGTTCGAAAACAGATCATTATGTATTAATTGTCAAAAAACATTTTCATTCATTCATTTTGAAACATGTTTATTATTATATATTCTTCATTTTCACAATTCATTGTCCATACCTCGAGTTTAGATTTTGTTTAATTAATAACCTTCTTAAATTGGAAACCAACATGATATTATTAAAATATGAAAAAATTATAAATGATTGATTTATTGTCAATGATAGAAGAACTAAATTACAAACTGTTACCTGAAAAAAGTATCATTTAATTGAGAGATCAATCGAGAAGTTTGAAAGTGAAATTCGATGTATCCTGTAAAAATGTTCTTCCTGAATTTTGTCTCGAGCTATATATGTATACTAGAAAATCGCGCCGGCCATTGCGCGCTCGTGTTTTGGTTCTGAAAAGATGGCGGATTCTTGTTTTCAAGATCGGTCATATAGAAATATAACAGTTTTGAAATATCCAACAAAAGTTGACATGTTACGTGTACAATAATATCAAGTGAATGAAATTATTGTTACAACAGATTTTCTTATGGGATTGAAAGAGTTTTTTTGAACGTTATAAGCGTCGTAAAAGCGGTGTCTTAAGCGTGTAGATTACACGAATACTGATTCAAGTGATTTTCAGAAATTTCTATTGTTTTCTAAGCGAAACAACATTCGTGGAACTGAAAAATGTTATTGTGATATAGAGAATAAAATGGTTTGATTCGAATGAATATTTATGAGGTTAATTACCCGAGCGATTGATATAGTAGCAATATTACTTGGTTAGGTTGATTGACTAAGTAGGCATACCTATGATATCCGATCAACATTCCACGTGTTCCTCTCGGTGGTTCACGTTAAAACGTGACATTGGATCAAGTTTATAAACAGCACATTGTTTTAATCCATAATGGCGACAAGTGATTTTGATGTGGAGCTCTTTGAGCGAAGACTTCATACATTGAAGGATTCACAGGAGTCAATACAAGGTCTTTCAGCTTGGTGCTTAGAAAGGAGACAACATCATAAGAAAATTGTAGCTACCTGGTTACAGGTTTTAAAGAAGGGTAAGTTTATATTTATTTCAATATAAAATTGCATTATTATATAGTTTATTATATAGTCTAATTTTATTGCATTTTTTTTGTTTACATTTAAAAGTATAGATTGCATTTATGTTATGCATAATCAAAAGTAGAATTATTTTTTAAAATTTTATAAATAATAGAAATTAAAAAATTTTATTAATAAAATATTTAATTTTAAAACGAAATGTGTATGATTAAACATAAATTTAATATTTTATTAATAATTAGATCTAATTTTATTTCAATTTTTATTATGAATATATATTTTTATGTAAATGTTTATATATAATTTACTTAAATATTATATTTATTTAAATATTTTTAAAATCATTATTGAATGGTTCTTGTTTTTAATTAAATTGCAACTTATTGGATGACAATGATATTTTCTTAAATAACAGTAAAAGTTGAGCACCGGCTTACGCTATTTTATCTGGCAAATGATGTTATTCAATACTCTAAGAGAAAAAATTTTGAATTTGTGGAATCATGGGGCACTACTTTACAACGAGCAACAACTATGGTTAGAGATGAAAAAGTGAAACATCGTATATTAAGGATTTTCAAAATTTGGGATCAAAGACAAGTATACGATGAAGAATTTCTCGCAGATTTGTCAGGATTAATTTCAGCAGCACCAAAAAAGAAATTAGAACCTCAGCCAACAGTACCACCTGAAGAATTTCAAGCTGCCTTACTTATCTCTACTATGAGATCATGTGCTACATTAGAACAAGCAACTGATGCCCGATTAAGAGATTTACGTGAAAGTAATATAGACATAGAAAATGCAGAAGAATTATGTGCTTCTCTAAAAGATAGAAGAAGGGTTGAAGATGCAGAAAAGGAAGTAGATCTAGCAGTTAGAAATGTTGAAAATTATGTTCGTGCATTAGAAGCAGAAATTAGAGAAAGAACCCAAGTACTTGAACTATTAGAACAAGCTGATCAATTTTATGAAACTCAAAGAGGTGAAGTGAAAATAGTTACTAATGTAAGTATAATAAAAGAAAAAATGATAAGTATTTATTATATTTACTAATATTTTTTAATATTTTTAATATCCTTTATTAATAGGCATACAGAAATTTTGGTAGTCGCGTAAAAAATTTGAAGAAAAAATTGGATGAACTTTTACCAACATTAGTTTCACCAATTCCATCACCAGACATAAATGCTCCATCTCCAAGTCCTGATAGCGATATTGAACTTCCAGGAGAAGAAACTCAATCTCAAAATCAATTAGGAATGATAGATGTAGCACCACCATCTATGTATGGTTCATATTCACATGACTATGATCCAGTGCCTGTACCAGCTCCAGAAATGGGTCAAGTCAATGATTCTGGTGATTTTACTAATAATTTTTCATCTTTTATGGGAGGAAATGTGGATTTTGGTAATATGGTAAGATATTATAATTGAAAGATTATATAATAATTTTAATGAATATTATCATAAATTATTTGTTTTTCATTTTAAAGAGAAATATATTTAATGAAAGATCATCAACACCTACTGGAATATCACAGCAGTATAACGACTCAATAGAGGTATATTTTAATAAGATAAATATTTATCATAATATACATAAAATATATATTAATAAAATTTGTATTAATTAAAACATTATAAAAATATTATTTTACTAGGCTAAACCAATAGAGGTAATCAACATGAGACCCTCCAAAAATGAAAGTAATAACGCGGATTTTAATATCTCTAGTTTTTTAAAAACTGTTCTTCCTTCTTCTGATGGAACACAAGATCCTGGTGGTATTCCAGGTCTTGGTTTAGATATTCCAGAATCACGAGTAGAGTCACCACAGCGTTCGAATTATAGACATTCACCTGTGTTAGGGCAGCATTCTGTAACTCCTGTGATGTCAAGAATTATGGGTAATCAGAATGCACCTATAGGCGTAAATACTTGTCCAATAACTCATAGTACTCCATTACCTGTTCGGAATTTATCAGGCGAATCGCATACTCCTTCACCATACTCCAGTCAAAACAGTCAAAGTAACATTACTGTACCTTTTGATGGTCCTACTAATAATAATACTGTTAATCCTTTACCACCTCCACCGTTACCTCCGCCTATTTTTCTTGACGATGAAAATTGTTATAATAAATTACCACCAAAATTTCCTACATGGACACCTCCAAATGAAACTATAAAGGAACCAGCCAAATGGGAAGAAAAGGGTATGAATTTATATTGGATGTAATAAATAATAATTTGACATCATTCTGTTACAAATTTATAACGTATATTAAGTTTTATAATATTTGTAGGAAAAAATAGCATGAATCCAACTTGGCCTGGTGAATGTGATGAAAAAACGAAAACATGGATGGATGGTGATACGGATAGATGGGACTCTAATAATGAATCTACATGGACTAATATTGTGAGAGGAAAGAACGAAATTCTATCCGAAACACCAGAATCGCCACCCATGTATGAAAAGGCGGGATTTACAGATCCAGTTGAATATGATGATTCTCAACCGCAAGAATCTCTTTTGAGTACTGCTGGAGATGTAGATCATAGGTAAAAAATTTAATAAAAATTTAAACTAAATTATATAGATTTTAAGAAAAAAAAAAAAAAAAAAAAAAAAAAAGAAAGAAAGAAAGAAAGAAAGAAAGAAAAACATATCTTCTTTAGGGTAATACCAATTCCAATGACAGTGGAAAATCAATTACCATATCGTTTAATGAAAGCAGCGGATGTTGACCATCGTAATTTAATTAGCTTAACAGGAAGTCCAGCAAATCATAATGTTAACGATACTTCTATGAATGTGATATCGAATAGCAACAACTTGTGGTCTACCAGCGATCAGGATTACCGGTAAGACAATAAAACTTTTAATTACTAGAATCTCGTAGGATTATATCGTAGCAATTTTTTTTTTTTCGTCGTAACAATCTCAATATAATGCGTATATAATATGCGTAATCAGGCAACACATGCAACCGGGCGATATCGTGGAAAGTGTTGACATGGAAATGTCGGATGATGAAACTGACAGTAAGCCAAAAGGAAGGGTATTGGTTGACGTGCGATCGCAAGATAGGGACATGAGAGTCGGTAATCCATCAGCATCTTCGCAACACATGGATATGGATATGCGAATGATTCCGCTTCCCGCAGGCCAAATGCCAGGATCGCATGGACAAATTATGCAAGATGTACATATGATGCATTCAGGACCTCCACCACCTCCACCTCCACCGCCACAATTTCATCCAGGTCAACCATCTTTTCATCAAGATCAAACAGATTTTCGACATAATACCGCGGCAGAATTCCATCCGGCTCAAACAAATTTCCATCAGAATAGACCACCGCCAAATTTCATTCAAAATCAGCCAGATTTTGGTCAACAAGAATTTCATCAAATGCAACCAGAATTTCCAAAACAAGAATTTGAATATCGTGAGAATCATGCTTTACGACCTAATCAAGAATTTCTTGGCGAACCACAAATGCGTGGGAGGTACTCTCAACCAGTCGATCATCAACATCGAGATATTGGTTTTCATCGGAATGACCGAGGAGGTCGTGGTGGCCGTGGATTTGCGAGAAATCGACGGGATAGATACTCGGATGACCATAAACCGAGAAACATTCAGAACAATCGTAAATCTAGAACCCAAGAACATCAAAGATCTTCGCCAGAAATTTTACCCAATAGTAGACCTCTGTTAGTACCAGCACCCGATACAGTTGTCATAATCGACGAAGAGGGTATGCCTATAGGATTACCTAATGAGAAGGAAATAGCAGCAAATGTAGAACATCCTGTGGATACGGAACAAGAAGAAAATTGTCAAGATCGTAGATTGTCACATGGCACGCCAAATTCACGGGATCTTGACCAGCAATCCATTTATTCAAGTGGTTCAAATCTTGTTCATGAACATGAATCTGAGCCACCGGTTGCTGAGTCGGACGAGCAACAATCAACAATGAACCAAGTGACTGTTGTACCCGTAATAACGGATTCTAAAGACTCGCAGCATAATCAATACGTGTCTATTTCTGAATATGAGGAACACGTTGAATCAGAAGCTATGATATCGGAGAAAACTTGCGAGAGTAGCGGATCGATTGAAAATGCCGAACAAGATATTAACTTCGATCAATCACAACAGCAACAACAACAACATATATCGGATCAATTGGACGATCTTGGAAACTCAATGCCAAGTAACGAATTGAAGAGACCGTCGACAAATGGCAACTTTGATGACAATGATGTTAGCTCTAGTAAGAAGAGACTTTTATCTAATGGTCCTCAGACTCCAACCGAGACTGATGCAGGTTTGAACGGGCCTATACCGCAAGTATCGGCGGAGTCACATCCGGGGATATACGATTTTGAAGGGCCGAATTTTCGACCACGTCTTAGTGGTCCTGTTCCATTTCCTCCATGGAGAGGGGGTCTACCAAGGGGTAGAGGCTTCAGAGGTGGTCCCAGAGCTCCTTGGATGGATAGAGGTCCTCGTGGCCCTGTAATTGGTAATTTTATGCCCAGAGGATTGAAACGCGGTGGACAATTTAGGGGAAATGGTTTCAGAGGTCGGGGACGTGGTAATAATTGGTAGAAAGTGCATGAATTTTCGAATTTATTATTTGCTTGAAGGAAAGAGGAGAAGAAATGAAAATGAAAAAAAAAAAAAAAAAAAAAAAAAAAAAAAAAAAAAAACTTTCGCTGCAATTTTTACCAAGAAAAAAATTTGCACCGCTTTTGACAACATAACGAGAAGAAAACAACTGTTTTTTCTATTCTGTACATATACTTGTTAAAAATATTATTAAATGAAGGAAGAAGACTCATCGTCGGAACGATGATCACGTAGGACTGGGACATTATCTTTGCGTGCGTCTCTTAACATGTAGATGGGAAAATGGGGGCAAAGACGGTATAATCCCAGACGACGTAATCTTCTTTGTTGAAGATTCACGCTTCTGTGTGATTAATTCGCCTATATACATATATAAATAAAAATATAGATATATAGATATATGAAGAATGTACACGTACACATTTAATGCGTTTATTCTCTCTCTCTCTCTCTCTCTCTCTCTCTCTCTCTCTCTCTCTCTCTCTCTCTCTGTCTTTGTCTCTGTCTCTGTCTCTGTCTCTATCGCTATTTTCTCTTCGAAAAACTTCATTCGATTTTCACATACATGTACACACATTTGTTAAAAATTTAGATGTATTATTGAAGCGGTACTTTTGACGCCTTTAATACAACGTTATCATGAACATTTCCAATCAGTGATGATATAAATATCGATTTATATATCATAAAAAAATGATTATAATAATGTATTGATTATAATGGTGTCGATAGATTGTCGCTTCCGTAATAATCGGTATTATCTTTTAGGATTTTATGTAAGACAAAAGAAATTTCTGTTTTACTAAAAAAAAAAAAAAAAAAAAAAAAAAAAAAGAAAAAAAAAAGAAACTTCTGTATGTGTTATTACAAGTACAAGCATAAAAAAGAAAAAAATAATCTCCGTCAGGTGGGTTGACCTGTGAAAATGATTTCGTAATTTGAAGTTGATTCTTGGTCCCTATAAATCAATACAGGAATCAGAATCAAAGGTGCAGCTTGTTTAAAACAAGAAAGGAAAAAAGAGAAAGAGAACTCTTTTTTTTTTTTTTTTTTTTTTTTTTTTTTAATTCGTTTCACGGGTCGCTTCTTTTTATTCACTCGCCTCTTACCATATAAAAATAAACATTAATTGCCTGTTTTCTTTATCCACCTGTCTACGCTTCTTATTAGTTCGAGGCTCGTTTATAAACAGGCATATGTCAATGAATCTTGAAAGTGTATTAATAAAAATACAATGTTTATGTTCTGGTCCACTTCGTACATTTCCCCCATTTTTTTCTAAAAATGTATGCGTAACGTAATATGTCTCATATACGCGGTTATTATTTCATTTTTATAGAGAAAAGAAAAGAGACAAAAATATTAAAAAATGAGGAAAAACTGTAAAGATTATTATGTATTAAGCGAAATCGCGAAATCGAATAGAAGAACAGGTCAATAATGAATACCTGTCCCCGATGTACGATTCGTATTTTGTTTTTGTTTTTTCCATTGCGAAGGAACAAAGACTATTGTACGGGAAAAAAAAAAAAAAAAAAAAAAAGAAATTTAACAAATGAATTTTGTTAATAATGATTCGTTTGCTTGATCAACCTGTTTTCTTTTTCCGTTTCGTTTCGTGTCTTTTTCCCTCCACTTCGTCGAATATTTTCATACATTTCAGCTTGTGATTTGAAAAAAGAATAGAAATGATAAAAATATCGATGGAATATTTTTTACAAAAAATTGTAAAGCTATATTCTTGTGTATATGTATATGTGTGTATATGTGTGTGTTTACACAATATATACATGTAATTATGAATATACGCGACTCGATCGACAGCAATTCCTTTATCTAATTATAAGTTTAAGCGTTTAAATTTAATTTTGTGTAAATTTTGAATATCGATATCATTTTGTACGAATCTCGTAATGGAAGAGAAGTTGGAGGAATTTTTGTAACAAATAGTAATGTTTTTTTTTTTTTTTTTTCTTTAAAATTCGGTTGACAATGAAAGCAAACGCATCATTAGAAAAGAGTAAAGAAAATATGTAGATATTGATAGTGAAACGCACAGAAAATAAGTGTAGCAAGATAAATCCTTGGAAAATTAATTATGATTGTTTAATAAAACATTACAATCTACCGAGGACCTTGCCACCACGATCGACAAACGTAATCCTGCTTAATGTATATTGTATTTTTTTGTACCCATTTATTTAACCCTTTAAAGCATTACGTGATCAATAGGAAAAAAAAAAAAAAAAAAAAAAGAAGAAAAAGAAGAACGTTTTATTTTCTCTATTTACGATAGTTTCTGGTAGAGAAACTAAAGCGTCGATTTTTATTATTTTATTTATGAATTCGCAGGATATGCGATCATTGTAAATTTGTAGATCTATAGTTTTTTCTCCTTTTTCTTCATTCGATCAATGATCTTTTTTTTTTTTCTTTCTTTTTTTTTTTTTTTTTTTTTAAGTGATTTATGCATTTTAATCATTTAATCTAATTAATTTAATTAAGAAATTGCTCGTTTTAAAATTTATTTTATTAGATTCGAAATATTTAAAAACTTATCGATCATTTGATCTATAAAAATTTTATTTTTTTTCTGAGACACGATTCTCTTTTTCTTTTTTTTTTTTTTTTTTTTTTTTTTTTTTATATATATATATATATATATATTTATATAGAGAATAAAAGTGTAGATCGTTATTTGTAAATTGAAAAAGTCTGTCGTAGTTCTTTTATTGATTCATAGTATTTTTATTATTTGAAATCTCTATAGATCTACGTTATTCTTCCTTTCAGTCACGAAAAATCGATTTTTTTCGTTCTTTGTTTCGTTATCCGTGGTTTGACGGTAATCACTCGAGAGATAAATTCTTTTTTTTTTTTTTTTTGTTCAAATATTTTTTATTCATTCTATAATATTGAAAATTTTAAATTATTTTTTGATTATAATTGAAAAATATTTTATCGATTATAACATAATAAATACATACATTTACTTACTGATAGGTAGTCAATGTATGTATTTATGTAAAATTAATTATAAAAACCTTTATTATCGCTTGTGTAAATGTATTCATTTATTAGATAATGCATTCATTCATTGTATATAACTTTTTAATTTTTTATTATTTATGAATACATTTACATTAATATAACCAATATTTGTGGATGTTTATGCATTTATCAGAAATTTAAATGTGCAAAAATGTACAGAATATATATGTATTAAAATATATACAAGATATATCCAAATATCAAAATATTTTAATTAATTATTAATAATATATTCATAATATTTTAACACAAATATATTTTGAAACAAATTTTTATTCCTTCAGTTGTGCTCAAAAATATATATAAATAAAATGAATTTTTGTATAAACATCCATATTCCGATTATTCTACATTATATTTTCATACGTCATGATCTGTCAGTAAAAATTTAAATTTCATCACTCATGAATATTTATTTTACTTTCGCAAATTTGTATTCGCATACGTTGACTTGTAATAAGCGTATATATTTTTACTGTAACAGATTCGTTTCATTGTTGTGAAATAAGATTTAAATTACTTAAATTCGACGATCCACGTTATCTCCTTTTTTTTTTTTTTTTTTTTTTTTCCGAATGCTTTAAAGGGTATAAAGAGTCCCGGTGAATTATGAAAGAATGATGTGGCGGCGTTATATATTAATTTGTACATAACAAAGCGTGATAAATACGAATATATATATATATATATATATATAGATACATATAACACTTGTAACACGAGCCGCTATGGCTGCCCGAACGGAATGTATAAAATACATATTGTACAGTTTTTAGCGTTATCATTACCTTTCTCTCCGCGCGTAGAACAAAGGCAGAAGAAAGGATCTCTCCATTTTAAATGGTTCTTATTTTAGCACTATGTACTACGCTTCTTCCACTTTTTAAATCTTTTTCAAACTATTGTAACCGAATCATCGGATGAGAATTGAATAAAATCTAATTGCGTGCAAATGTATCTCTCTGCTTGAAGTAACGCGTGAATGGTGTAATTGCGTTCTTGGCCACGAAATTTTCCGATTTCCTTTTGCGATTCCCAGCTGGACGATCGATCAATTTTCGATCGAGAATTGAACAATTGATGTAAATTATTTCTTATTATTATTATTATTATTATTATTATTTTTTAAACATTCTATTGCTAAAGCGATCGTTCGTTTCGTCGAATTATCAGATCGTTTGTATCGGATTTGATCGCAAAGGATAATCCTAAATAGAATGATATAGCAAAGGATCGAAAAATATATAATATATATATAGATAGTATTACGAATGAAACGAATATGTAATGTAAATGTGTAAATATATTCGTGAAAAAATTGGAAAGTTAATTTTGGCAGCTCGAGTGATTTGTTCCGCTACGTTACGTTGTATTGCTCTTGAAAAAAAATCTACAAAGTTGGAATTTATCCATCGAATTCTTTTTATTCGCGAGGTTGCGTGTGTGATCGTATCGATTTTAGCTGGCAAGCCGTACGATGCGTTATGTGTGCGTGATTTAAGTGTTCTACACTTGTCTAGCATCAGGGACTTTCGTGTCATTTCCCTTACGATGAATGCGTATGTGTGCGTGTATATTTATGAGTATGATTTCAAAAAGAAAAAGAAAAAAAAAAAAAAAAATCAGATAGAAATACATACGATTCGTGTATCAATGTAATCCAAGATGTTGCGAAATATTTTTGCGAAACGAACGTGTAAATATATATTCTCGAGAATCGCTTGTTTTAAAGGCAATTGCAATTTGTTTCCCGATAAAATAACTCTTAAGTGAAACTTGTACGACAGTCGTCAGACAATTTATACACCTCGGATTTCCTTTCTTGTAATTCTAACAGTTCAGCAATAATTATTTCCAATAATCCTTTTATATTGTGAATTTTTTCTTTTTTTTTTTCTTTTTTTTTTTTTTTTTTTTTTTAACATTAACATTTTATAGCATGTAATTTTCTAACTTTCTGGATTTTCTTTTCTAATAAAATGAATCAATTACGTGTTGTGTATACAACAAAAGTTGAATAAACGATAGAGATATAAACAGAGATTAAAAAAAAAATCCGTTAAATCCTGATAACGATAACCTGGAAGTTGTAGCGTTCGTTATTACGTTCCGCCATGTAACTGCATCGGTCAAGTTTCATTCGAGCGATTTTATCGCGATACAAGAGAAACAAAAGTGATGTTACAAATGTATGGGAGTGATAATTGAGCGATGTATATAGCAGAACGTAGATCGATCGTGCGATTATTTACGGGAGTGTATAACGAAAAATTGCGAAACGTTATGCGAGTAAAGTGCCTTCGCCCAAAGTAACAATAATTTTCGCTTCATTATTGGAAGTTCATTGCTATTTTGTTATATTTGATTATTTGCTTTCATTTTTCCTCTTTAAATATGTTCATTTGCCTGTCGATATGTATGCACGTTTTTAATGATCGATAATTTTTTGATTATTATTTTTCCAATTTTATATCCTTATGTCCTGAAAATATTTGTTATTGATTAAATGATTATATATATTATATGATACATAAGTTTGTTTTAAAAGAAAGAAAAAAAAAAAAAAAAAAAAAAAGAAACGAAAAAAACATCGACAGGTGAATACGCGAAGAAAAAAAAAAGATGAAAAGTATGGTTTTTTTGTAGTTTTTTTAACATAATACTTCAGAACTTCTGATGTACTAAGCGCAGAGGCAATCGATCTGAAGTTCTATTAATAAATGAGACTCGATTATCCCGGACGATAATCTCGTAAAGTAGGCTATTGTTTAATTATTTAATAATAGATCATCAATGAGTTTTATATTCTATCGTAAAACCGCATTCTGCATACCGTGTATGCTGACGATATTTTTTGTACCTTGTCCGAATAAAATGGGGTCGCATTTTTATTATGATCACCATTTATATATATATATATACTTGTAATGTCCTGTGATCTCATAGGAACTTTCAGTTATAAAATCCCGCGGAAAGAGAGGGGAAAAAAAGCAAAGCTGTAAAAATATAAATATAATGTATATATTATATATTATATTTGTATAAACGTGTAATATAATATATTCAAAATAAATACGTAGATAGTTAAATAATATCGAAGTTCGATGAATTATACATATATATATATTATATACATTGCACAATCGTTTTATGATTATTGTTGTCTTTATCTTAAGGCATAATACAAAAAGAAATTGTAAAAAAAAAAAAGAAAGAAAGAACAAAAGTTTTTTTAAGCAAAGCTGTTTAATTGTTGTGCTATGTAATTCATGTTACGTTATTACAAAACGATATATCACAATATTGCGATAGCGAGGTGTAAATGCTTCAACCTCGAGGGCTTCACAGAAATACCTTTGACCCTATGGTTGACAAGCGCTTCTTAAGTAGCGCTTTCGGTCACATCTCTCTTATGTAATTGATGGGATTAAATGCAAAGGGAATGCAAGTTATAGGTTACTAAATAGTTCAATACATGAATAATTATTAATATTAGAAATATATATTTTGAATATTTTCAACTTTTAATATTATAATTTATGATAAATTTATAACGAATTTAATTTTATTCAAAGTTTTTCCATATTTTATTCATCTTTGCATTTAATAACATTAAAAACTTTTTATTGATATGTAATTCTGTTATTTCTATGAAATTTTCTAATAGATATTTTAAAAAGTTATATACATCGTTTATATAATGATAGAATTACAAAAGAAAGTATTCTTTTGTTATTGCATTAAAAATGATACACCCTTGTTCATCAATGCGCCCTCTTTAGAAAATATTTGCAATCAAACCTTTCAAATTTCCAGAGTTCCTTGAATATAGGTTATTTATGACAATATGTGATAATATAGCGTAGAATAATTAAGTGATGCTATATAACAGTTATGCAATGCATAAATTGTAGTTTATTGACATTGCATTGTTTGATACGATAATCAAACATTATTGTGTCATAATTGGCTCACATTCACGTTATTTGTCCATATGGCCTGTTGCCAAACATAGTTGCCAACATTAAAAACATTGTTACATCTGCTGCGTAAAAAATGTTTTATAATTAAAACTTAAAATGTTTATGATCCATGATCAAATTTGAAGTAAAATTATATCAGAAAATTTAATGAAAATTGTTCTCAGATAAAAATATTAAGTTCTACCTTAGTATGTAACCTTACATATGAATGTGACAGAGTGCGCTGACTTACAATGGTTTTATCATTGTCGGTAATTCAGATTCATATATATTAACTTTTGTTTGAAAAAATGTTACAAGCAATCATTAAGATTTCATGACTTCGAATTTTAAAAACGAGATTTAGAATATATAAAAGATCAATCGAATCGTTATTAACTTCAAATATTCAAATTTTATAAATTATTTTGATAAAAATTACTTTTGATGAATATTAAGCCTAATAAAGAAAGTATGGATCTTATTTACAGGTCAATATAATAATTCACAGAATTATTATTATTTTTTTTATGATATTAATATATTTAATATCTTGTTAATGAAAAAACAAATGAAATAATTAGATATGTGTATATAATATATATACTATTGACTCATAAAAATAATTCGAAGGGAAATATCAGGGAAATAAATATAAGTATTATTTCGAAACTAATTTTATTTTAAATACAAAATAATATTTTTTATGTTAAATAAAACAACAGCAAAACATATAATTTTTATTTTAAATTAATCTTCTAGACACGACGTTATATAAAATAATAAGAATTGGAGTATTTTCTCACTTCATCACATACTTCGTGGCCGACCGTTGAAGAAGATGATCTGTGATAAAATAAGGAGAATGTGACAGTTTCAAGCGGACAATAAACATCAAAGAAAAATCTGTAATAGTGTGCAAATTTAATTTTTTTAATGGAATATTTTTTTAATGATATTTTTTTAAGATGAATGTAACAAAGTTTAATTTAGGAAAAAAAAAATAAATGTCTCAGGAAAATGTATGTAATAAAATTTTTATATTTATAAATTAAAATTTAAATATGATGACAATAAATTTTCTTTATTTTATATAAAAATTAGATATTTTTAATCTCACTTTTTTTTAAAGCTCAGAGAAATTAGAACATTAGCAAAATGTTGGAATTGCGTGCAAATATTATTTTAGGCGTGGTTCATTCTTTTAATCATTTTAACATACTTTCCTTGATTAATAAAAATAGGAAATTTAATTTTGTATGACGTATTATGAAATATTCATACTCGTTTTTTTTTTAACAGAGTTGAAAATTCTTCGAGAAAATCATATATATTTTATTATATATATTTTATAAATATATTTTTAAATATAATTGAAATTAAGATTATTTTACTTAAATGTTAATATAAAATGTTCTAAATTTAATACTTTGTAATCTTTTTTCATTTGATGCAATTGAAACGATAACTCGAACGTAATAAAATTTTAACTAAAAATCGAATTGCAGATTACTGGAAGAAAATTGAATTTAAAATACGCAAAGAGAATGGATAACGAAACTTTTCTATTTGCGATGCTTAACAAGAATTATTCAGTTCTCTGTTTTTTCTTTTGCCAATTATTCATTCTACATGAACCCTCTCAAAAGAATCAAAATTTTGAAACACGTTATTGCTCTTCCGGAAACATTGGCGCCGTTTTGTCGTGCGTATCAACTTCATTCGTTGAAGCATACATGTGCATAGTGATGGCATTGATCCTCTCCTATGCTTGATGTCAACAGCCTAGGGAAAATATTGGTCATTTTGTAAGTGTTTAACAACTTGTTGATATACGTATATTTTTAAGTAATCTATTTTCATCCTTAATAACTTTGTTTTATTAAGAATTTTAAATTATAACTAAAAATTATATTTGTAATGTAGGAATAATTTTTTTTTTTAATTTTGATAAGATAAAGAAATCGAAATAAATATTGTAATATATATTACGATTTAAAATTAAAAATTATGGGTGAAAGAACTTTATATATTTATTTCGAT
This sequence comes from Apis laboriosa, assembly GCF_014066325.1. Lineage (NCBI taxonomy): Eukaryota > Metazoa > Arthropoda > Insecta > Hymenoptera > Apidae > Apis > Apis laboriosa. The sequence goes on from NW_025221576.1 coordinate 469,086, forward strand.
ATTATTTATTTTTTTACTATTCAATTCATTATAGAATTGTAATTAGAATCTTGTTAAAAAAAAAAATTATTTTTCTTTATATACACTTTACTTTACTTTTCGTTTATTTCGTGTAAATTTTATTTTATATTTATACAATTAAACAAATTTTTATTTCATGAAAAATGATAATAAAATTTAAACAATTCGATTAATTTATCAAACAACAAACTCGCAATGATACACACGCTTATACGATGAAATAATTTTAATCGAACCCATCGCTACCAACGTGTATCTCCATCTTTCGTAGGATGGTGGTTCGGTTGGGTCGATAGAGCCTCTTTCCTTCTCAATCGCTCCCATTACGCGTCGTATATTCTCTTCTCGTCGTAACATTCTCCCTTCCAGTTCATTCTGCAAAGAGTGGGGAGTAGGAGTATCCGAGCAAGATGGGAAATCGTGAGTTCTGTCAGTGGCCTCTCGGACACGAAAGCGTCGGGTGTTCGAAGGATGGTATGCTCGTTTCATTTCTCTGTTGCTTTAACATAATTTCACGCGGACATTAAATTCTTGTGTTTCGTTGTATCGTTCGATAAGTGCGGCATTCGACGTCGTAGTGTTTCTCGAGCCGATCACAAGGTAATGTGGTATGTGGTACATATTTAAATTGCATCCCATTTAATGATAGATGGTTATGTTTTTATGATAGAAATGCACACTCATATACACGATATACAATAAAATTCATTCGCATACAAAACAAGATTCACATGAAATGAAAGAATTGTTATTTACTTTCTATGAAGACTTAATGGTTTGCTATCGTAGTGATTAAAAAAAAAAAATGATTAAAAAGATAAGGAGGGTTAAAAATACGAAATAAGGTCAATATGTGAATATGTGGATAAGAGTGTTTTTATCAGAGAAAATTTGTATTAAAGAATGTTAAACGTAATATATGGTGACACGAAAACATATAGTAGATACACAATGAGAAAAAGAAATTGTTTTATGGCTAACGAAATTTCACATGAATTTTACCGGAAAAATTTCACAATCGATCGGAAAACTTGGAGGAAATTCGGTCGAAGCTTAAGACACCTGGTATTGTCTCGAAAGAATCTTATTAGTACTGTGTTTATTTGATGAAAAGAACATTTCTTTGCGGAAACTGAGTTGAGGAAGAAAAAGATTGTGAGACCGGATACGAATGATAAAAAATGTAACTAAGTTTATAACGATAAGAATTAATATAATACAATTATTTTTCTCGCTTCGGTTAACATAGTTGCGTTATTAAATTTTATATCGTATTGTTGCAAGTTTGTGTTAATTACTTTTTATTTTTTTTTCTTTTTTTTTAATTTTGTTTTAAATAATTTTGAAATAAACAAATTATAAAACATTTTAAAATATTTATAGTATAACGTTAAAATTTAAATTGAATTTAAAAAATTTATTAAATTTAAAATTAAAATTTTAAATTCAATTTAATATAGATTTTTAAGAATATTAAATATAGATAGATTTTGATGAATAGCAAATTTTAAACGATGTATGTCAAGTTTATCAAATGAATGCTCGATATATCGTATACTCTTATAAAATAAGAAATTACGATCATGCTTAAGAATATGAATAATATTATTGTATAATTAAACAATTTGCAAGAATAAATGAAATTTTTAATAGAAAAACATTGTATTTGAAGTACAAATGATATTGATTAGAAATAGGAAAAAATTTGAAACTATAATCTACTTTAGAATTTAATTTTTTTGTAACTATTAATATTATAAAAATTTTGATGTTTAACTTCTTCTACAATTATTTCTTGGCATTAAGAAAATAATTGTATATTTAACATATTAGTTAGTTTTATGACATTGATTATATAACAAAATTTAAAAATTTATTCTATCCTACGATCGAATTTTTTTCTTTTTAAGTAAATATAATTATTACAACAAAAATTTATTCGATATTTGTTGAAATATTTATTTTTAAATTTTTAAACTTTCAACTTATAAATCTTATAATTCTTAAAGTTCTATTTTAATTAAAGTTTATTACAAAATACTCGAAGTTAGAAAAAGAATATTAGCATATATCACGTAAAACATTTCAGTTTCCTTTTCTTTTTTCCTACGTACATATAAATATGAATACCTAAAGATCCAAACATAATATCAAATGTGTCTATCCCTTCGTGTTTAGTTTGCTTCACGTAAAGTTTACTCGAAATCTTTCTTAGCACGATTGTAAGGAACGTGTTTACTAAAAAAACAAGCGATCAAAAGCAAAGGTCGCTTCCCTTGTACATGCTACGCACATTAAAGGCGTGATATTCGTTTACCAACACATGGGGAGGGCAAAGTAGTTAGCCTAATCGTTAAGAAAGCGCGCACAACAATACAACGTAATAATGTAAAAGGTTTTCTTCAAGTGGCATATAACTACCATATATCGATCTGCTGATTTTAATATATTTGCTGAATATAATGAAAGGACGCAAATGCATGCAGAACTCGATTAGTTAATTTTCTTTTTACTTTAGTTCGATAACAATGGAAAGTTAAAAATCTTAATGAAAAAAAGATGTAAATTTAAAATATCAAAATATTAAAGTAAAAATAACAGTGGAAAAAGAAATTAATATAATGTTTTTTTTTTTTTTTTTTTTAATAAGATATTTTTTCATTTTAAGATATTTTTAAAATCACCGATATCAAGATTTTTGAAAGTTAGATGGATTGTACGTAAACCATGAACAAATCTTTGAAATTCGTGTTTCCCTTCTATTTAAAATTTAAATGGCACGATGTCAATCAGATTACATTCGTTCGGAAATTTCTATTAATTCAGGCTCTTGGAATCAATCAAACTTCCGCCTATTTCCGTTTTCCTGTAATATGCCCTATCTCTGGAATATCGACGAATCTTTGGAATTAATAAGTGGGGGAAATAAACATTTTCTCCGATAATTTTTACAACAGACAGTGACAAATGAAAATATTTTTTTTTCTAATTATCAAAAACAATGCAAATTGTTAAAAATTTTTAATAACAATAAATATAATATGTTAATTAAGTTTAATTGCTATTCTCGAGTACGAAGTTGCAACAAGATTGAAGGATATTTAGGTCAAACATACATTTACTGATGAGTTTTGTTATCCTCGTATATTCCCAGTCTAATAAAAAATATTTTGCGATAATCGTCCTTTTAATCATTGTCTAACCGATTTTTCAATTTTTTTTTCTACAAGAAAAACAGAATAACAAATTTGTTTTTTATTTTCAAAATTTTTAAATCAGTATGATATATATATTTAAATTGTTAGATTAAATTTAATCTTTCTTTAAAAAATGAATATTGAAAAAAAAAGAAAAAATCAAGGACGATTTTCTAATGCAGAGATGGAATAAAATTTAACATAAAAATGCACGAAGGGTAAATAAAGATTCGAAGAAAAAAATTGGAAGAGTCGATTATTTATACGAAGAATTTCCAAGAATATTTTAATAATCGGTAACAGAGTTAACTGAAGTATCTTTCAGAAGAAATTAACCGAGTTAAAAAGGAAATCGAATAGACCGATGACGACCGTTCTATAATCGGCCGCTCGAGTCAACCTCGGATGTTTACCGAGTGGCATTACTTATTCCTTTGCGTTATTTCGTGAAATTTCACAACGAAATCCTCTTAGTTTCTGTAGGAAACACGGGAGGCGCAGGGATTGTATTTCTTGTTTCAAGAGCTCTTCCAATCGGACGTTGAAATTAATTAAACCATTTGTATGTTTTACTCTTGATTTTAGTGCTTTAAATTTACTTACATAATTAAATATCAAATATTGGTGAAATCTTAAAAATAAAAATTGAGAAGGGATTAAGTATATTTAATTTTATATATATACATTTAATATAAGGTAAATACATAAAGATATTCTCTCAATAATAAGTATTCTAGAACTCATTTTATTGCAGCAAATTGATTTTGATAAATTTTTGAATAATTTAGACTGATGAATATCTTCCTACTGGAATTGCACGAATTCCTCAATTTAGTCCCAACCAGTTTCTTCCTAATTAGAATATTAGCTACCACTCCACGTGTAACGGATACTTAACTCTTGTTGCCCTCTTATACTTGCGTATACGATTCGTGATTCATCAAGTTCTCGTCAGACTTCAATTTTTACAGATTTTTTAAAAGATAGAGAATAGTAGTAATATTATGCGAAGAGAGGATGAGATCGTGTCAAAAAGTTATCGCTTGGTTTATTCGGTAATTTTAATAAAATAATAAAATTTCTTCAATAAATCGCAAAAACTGCGAACTAAAATAATTCAGACACCCTAACATCAATTATGGCAGTTTGTTATCATTCGAAGGCCAAACGTTCCCCCACGAACCTTTTAATTGATCAAAACGAACTCAACTGAAATCACTTTTATTAACTTAGTGAATCAATTAAAAGAGGTACTCGAACGTCTATCCAGGGATTCAAATGAGGTTAGTGTATTCTTAGTTTCCCTTAGTGCCTCTGTTATTTATTTATCAGCTCGTGTTTCTTCTTGCAACTTCCGCTTCCTTTCCGCTATTTCACGTCGAAAACTCGAATTCATTTCACAAGTTTCTACGATTCAACCATTCTATTATATCTATATCATATGTATACAAAGTTTCGTTATTATTATGGTAACGGCATACATCTTTTATCTATATAAGTTTTCATCGTTAAAACAAACGTTGAATCTCACAAAATAATCAAATGCGATATCTTTTGATTTTTATTCTTTCGATTATCCTTTTTTTTTTAAATAGAAATATCTTCTAACCTAAAATTAACGTAACGTTGTTATTGTTTATTATAAAATAACACGTGCCATTAAAAAAGTTTGTTTTTTGCAGTTTTGAAATCTGTATTAAAAATATCGGATAACTTATGTACTAATAAATTGTTTATAAAAATAACCTATACACATTTGTATCAGGATACGTACTATGTTTAGTCGAAGCAAGGGATCGTGATAATATATGCGCATCCCCGATGCGCAGAGGATAAATATGTAGCATGAGCTACTCCCACCACTTTTTCCTTTGTTCCATGCACTCGTAACGCTTAACCCTACTGCTGTAAGAGGGGAACTCGAATATGAGATAATAAACTATTATCCCTTAACCTTACTACGGTGACAAAATAATTGCACGCGTAATTACTTCCTCGTCGACTGAAATATTTCCTCTGCTTTTTCAATTTTTTTTCTTCTATTATTTACTCTTAATCTTTACTCCCGGAACACGAAACTGTTTTGTAACGCAACAGATATATGCATAATTCGTTAAAAAATCGTTGAAAGTTCGAAAGAAAAGCAGAAATTGTACGGAATATCTTCCGCTTTCGGCGATGCTAGCTAATAGCTCGTAAATTAAATAGAAATTTATAGAATATTTAACCGATGTAAAAAGTATTTTTACATCGTAGTTACGTTTATCATTTGACGTTTAAACAATTCCTTTTCTTTGCGAACTAGTAATATGACGTTACGTAATGAATAATATTTGTTTTGTGCTATTTCGGTTCGTGTAAATTTTATTACGAAAATAAATTTGTGTTCGGAAAGTAAATAAACACGTAGAAAAACTTCATGGTATAAATTTTTACATAAAGACTTTTTGAAATAAAAGAAACAACGAATATGTTCAATTAGCCTTGAAAAAAATTCTTTTTGATTTCTTTTTTGTTTGATGATACAATTGGTAGTGTATTGTTAATGTTATTTTATTTAGTAATTTCGAAATACCTAAATCGATATTGGTATATTGACGATACGTATTAGCACTTGGCAATGCAGAATAATATTAGCGTGTAACAACGTATTAACATTACAAACAACACCTGTCATCATATGTATCCTCTTGAGAACATAGATGTACATGTATTACATTTACCAATCAATAAAAGACGTATATGACGTATGCATGCTGTCAATTCTCCCTTTTACTATTCACTCGTTAATTTTTCTTCCACCGTCTATTATAAAATTAGCATACATAAATACACAGGCACAATCGTTTCTCTACTTCTAACGAAAACTAGATCCATCCTGCAAACATATTCGTATTATATTACATTGCACAAACTATAAAACTCTGTAAATTCTTTTCTAAACACGAATCAACCGTTCTCACAATCTTGTTAATTAATTTTAATCACGAGAAGATTCTTCTTCGTAAACTGTTATCACACTCTCACTTATCAATCCTTAGGAAATATTTAAATATATTTATAATTTATCGCACAAAAGTTGTGGGTACATGTGCTTGTAAAAGATTCTTCTTCATCGTTTATCTATTTTGCCAACAGCATATTTTTAAATTGTTCGTTTCCGATCAATCAATAAAATATATTAAAATATATAACATTTTCTTGCAAACGTTAAATTTCAAATTTGATTCACGATAAACGAAACGCTACTTCCTGTATTTAATCTCGACAAAAATTACATTTTATTATTCCATAATAATATTAACATGTATTAAAAATCAGCAATCGTCGACCAATAAAATTTACCACGTTATTTGATAACCCTTTCCAATCCACGTTTACAAACACGTTATTTTTCTCTCTCTCTGCAAAAATTAATTCGAAAAAAGGAGAAAAATTTGACTATCGTTAAAAAAAGTTGTGAACGCGATATTATTTTAATCGTTTTGCCAATTTTATATATCTCTTGTCAGAATACGCATTTAAACGAAAGAGATAGAGAGAGAGAGAGAGAGAGATAGAAGCAAGTGTACCCTGCAAACTTTTAAACGATATTTCAGAAAGCAAAGAATTCAGATATCGTATTGTTGTCGTCAGTTGATCGAATCGAATCGAATCGAATCGAAAAGCATGGAGCAACCGTGGAATCGTGGTTGAATCCAGGGGATCCAGGATCGTCGTGAGCGAGTGGAAATATGACGGTGGCCGATGCTCCTTAGGTTCGTTGATCCTCCGACGAAATCATGGTGTCGGGATGCGGCGGACTGGTGGCGCACTTCAAGAAGAGATTAAAGGCTCGCGAGCTGGAGCTTCGAAATACAAAGCGCGTATTCGGTGGATAAGATGAGCAAGAGCGTCGAGCTACTCGCTGGGGCGGAGGACAGTGAACAGATACAAGCGGGTGAGTGCGTTAATCGTCCCAACGAATTTCTTCTCCCATTCTTTAATTGATCTCTCTTATTGATTAATTAAAATAGCGGAAGGATCGGATACTCTTAATTTTGATATCGAGTTTTAAAACTGCTTGTTTATTCGATGAATAAACAACTCGAGAAATAACGTTGGAAGCAACGTTGCTTGTTGTGCTTTTATGTACGAAGGATCTTCTTCATTTCTCTTTGTGTTCTTATACTCTCCGTCTTCTTTTCACGATGCTTTTTTTCTCTCTTTTTTTATCGTTCCTATTATTTCTTTTGACGTTTCTCTACTGACGTATCTCTCGATCTCTCTCTCATCGTCGAAGTCCTTTTTTTCCTTTCTTCGCTTGCATTGCTCTTCCCCTTGCCAAAAATTCCTTTTCTCTTTCCTGGTGTACTTTTAAGTCAGTTCCTCTTTTTATTCGTTGGAATTTTCTCCGAAAAGAATGAAATGTTCTTAAAATTATTTTTCCAAAGAGTGAAGGATAGAAGATTGATTTCCCGAGTACGGAAATTTTTCCAATTTCATCACGCGTGGTGGATCGTAATTTGGGAAGATGGAGAGGAAGGAAGCTCGCGTGGGGTTGATGGATTGTTTCCAATCAAATTCGGTATACGTGTATTCGATACGTCCACGGAAATGATTGAAATTGGATCCCTTAATTTAGATGTCGGGAGGAATGATTTTAGAGAAAAGTGACCTTTGTAACGTTTCTCGTGAAACAATGTCACTATGATTTGTACAAAGAGTAAAGAGAAGAGGCTAATGAAAATTATAATAAAAAGATGGATTATTTAGATTATTTTTTATTTCATAGAGAAATCGCACAAGTGCTCGACAAATATATTTTCCAATGAATATTTTTTTCATTCTGTTTTCTCAATGTAATAAAATGTCAGATTTTTTTTTTTAGATATATATATATATATATTTTTTTCATTCTGTTTTCTCAATGTAATAAAATGTCAGATTTTTTTTTTTTAGATATATATATATATATATAATATAATATTATTGCCAATTCGAGTAGGTGTAAATGTGTTTTTCTTGTATTCTATATAAATCAATAATCGAGCATCTCTAATTCCCTATGTTATTTCCAATTTATCCCGAGCCTAATGGTTTTGCAGTTAAATGTCATCGTTTGTTCTCATTCCCTTCGTATTTTTAGAATGAATTGGCCGTACACGATCCCCGCTCAAGATAGCAAATGTCGTAAATTTTCAACACGTTCTCGTTACTTATCGATTATCCACAATTTCGTTGATCGACTCTTTTCCGGATGAATACGGATGAATTTTCAAACGTATGCTGAAAATATGCTGAAAATGCAACGTAATTGTGCGACTGTGCGACAAATTGTCATAATAGAATATCGATCGACGCTATATCAACTTTTTCTTTTAAATAGAATATATCGGTGAATATGAAATGATTTTAGGAACGGAGAAATTTTTGATTTGAAATTTAATATAGATTTATTCGTTTAAATCGCAATCATATCTGAATAAAAATATATTCGTATCTTCATCGTATAGAGATAATATTTTCCGTATCACATTTTATTATTATATTTAATTTATATATTTTTATTATTAATGAAATAAATTTTCCATCGATGAATTCGTAGGAACGTATATTTTTTTTTTGAACAAGATCGATGAATCAGAAATTGAATATAATTTTAATTAAATATATATAGATATGTCTATCTATCCAATAAATAGATAAATCGTTCAAATAGATAGTTGTTCTAGATACGCGTGGGTGGTAGCTTTGTCAAATGTCCCACTTTTATCCAGACTTTTCATATGTTCCAATATGTTCCAATATGTTGGAACATATTTGTGAAATCGATATAATAATAATTTTCAGTACCGTTTAAATATTTAAATGATATTACTGATCATAAATTTTTTGCAAACGATGCAATACGTTAATTACTAGTTATTAGAAGTAAAACGATAAATTAAATTGAATCTATTTGAGTAAAAATTGAAATTATATTATAAAATCGTATATTGTAAAATTATATACACTTTATACTTTTGATATATCCTTTAGTTGCATTCTTTTAGATACTGTTTTTCCTATTGCGCATTCCGTGTTGCGCAGGATCTTCCTTCCTTGCGTGCTCTCTCCTTTTCTTTCTCTTCCGCAATCTTCAGTTCACTTTTACACTTACCGATTGTCGGTCAGACCGTCACAGTCAGTCTCGACATTCATCATTTTTTTTTTCCTCGAGTTAATTTAGTTGCTCTTTCTTTCTCTCGCATGCGATACATTTATATTATAATATCTTTTTCGCTTGTTTTGCTCTCATCATCCATCATCAAAGTAGTTTAAATGTTATTTGAAAAATATCGGGATTGAAGGAAATAAATTGTCAAGTGAATTTCTTATGTGGATAAGTGGTTTTTTTTCAAGATCCCGTTCTCCCGTTGCAGATAGGATATTATTAATTTCTCACAAGGTAATTTTGTCACAACAACAATTTTATATTATTTTTATGACTATGTATATGTGTATATGATAAAATTATCGAATATAGTATAAAATTATGATATTTGCAAGTAACGTTCATTTGTATCTGACCTGATATCAGAGACATTATTTTAACGATTTTGTTTTTTAATCATTAAAATTAAAAATTTCTTAAAATATTTCTTATATAAACGATCCTATTAAAATTAGAGAAAATTTATAACTATTATAATTCCAAAGACAATGACTTTCTTTTAAGTGTGAACGATCGTTAAAAATACAGAATCTTACAATTTAAAATACTTTTTCGTTTATTTCGATACGACTTCCAAAATATTATCATGTAAAGAAAACGTTGATTTTTAATTGTTTAATTTAAACCCAATGACCACTGCATTAAAATTAGAAAAACTTTGAACCGCTATAATTCCGAAAATACTGACTTTTTATCAACGAGTGAACGATCATTAGAAGCGCGAAACTTATCCTTTGAAATGCTTTTTCGTTTGTCCCGAAACGATTTCCAGTTTCCGAGATATCGTCGTGTAAAAAGAAAAGTACTTTTTTACCATCTTTATCCTCGTCGCTTATCCCGTCCTTTCATTTGCATCTCCTCTCACTGATCCCAAATCCTAGTCAAGTAACAGACGAGATTCCTGGAAATTCCTATGTAATTCCTAAAGACAAACATTTGTACGCATTTCGAGGGAAAAATATAGGTCACTGCGTCGTGGATCCATTCATGATCTCTGCACCGTGTGTTAAGCGCTATATGCACACTTTGAGTGGTTATATCTCGGCAACCGATTGAGATATCGGAATAAATCAAAAAGTGATTTTTCAACGACATGTTTTTCTTTATTTTCTGAGCGCACTTTTTTAATTGCCGCACAATTTTACTTTAAAATATTTTATTTTACTGCTACACATAACTTATTATTAAACCAAATAGAATTTTACAGATAAGACGATAAATTATCATCATTAAATCGTCATTAAAAACTTGATCTCTAACATTTGCAACGTCAGTCAAAAGTATTTTCGTAAAATGAAATTTCTCGAAGATTTCGCAATATTTTTCAAAAAGTTACAAGAATCAAGAAAATATCCGCTTATAAGTGTATTTTACACACGATATTAATTGAATATTCGAACTCGATGAAACTTTTTCCAACTTTCCCAAACTTCTTTATCGGATGTGATTGGAATCCGGAAGGAAAAAAGTCGATGTTTTCAGATAACAGTTTCGTGGAGGAGAGGTCTCGACTGAACTTGAACGGGAGCCGTCAGCTCTCGAAAAGCGCCACGGAGCTCCGGAATAACGACAGCGGTTCGCCGTCACGACGCGGTGAACAAGTCGAGTCGGGTGTCGTCCATCATCATCGCCATCATCGACACGCCACTTCGGTGGCGCAGCGCACGCACATCTTCTTCGCGACCTTGAAAAGTCGGTGGGGCCGTAACAGGAGCAAGGAGCGGAAAAAGTCGAGGGATGGCGGGAGTGGGTTACCGCATGGCGGGATCGAGTCCGATTACGCCGCCGATTACTCGTCCGAGCACAGCAAAAGCTCGTCGGCAACGCAGAGTCCTGCCAGGCACTGTCTCAATCATCCGGGTACGTATATTTTTTCCCTTTTTATTTCTCTCCAATTCTTCGTCGCAAAATCGCGAAGAATAATTCGATTGTTATATAATTTATTATTGTATAATTCGATCGTAAGAGGAAAGATAGGGAAGAACGATGAATGAATGGATGATTGATTAATTTTTAAAACGATATCGTGCAGCTCGTTCACTCGTTTAATTATATCGTTTCGTTAATCTCAAAGATTAACCGTGGATTTTTATCGTGTATTAGATCGATATTAAAAGCTTTCGTGCACGAGTTTTGTTTTAACGGTGCTGCTCGTTGAACGTGATCACCGTTATTTTTCTCTCTTTTCAATTATGAAAGATACAGTGTAAAGTATATCATCTCTATCAAATAATAAATCGATTTGTTGATAAATTAACATTTGTTAAATGATTTATAATTTGAAAGTAATTTAATTAAGAGTAATTTTCACAGAATCACCGTTGGTATGCGGAGGAAGGCAGAATGTCGTGACAAAAGCGGAAGACAGTCCTGGAAAATACAGCGAGATGCACTCGAAAGGATCGTTGAGTTTCCAGCCGTCGAAAGATTCGAACGAGGAAGCTCGAGGATCGATCAGCCAGGAAGATAGCGCGTTTCTCCAGGAGGAACTCGCACGTAGAAGGGAATTGGCGTTGAGGCAGCATGCCTTCTTTCAGCTTCGTTTGCACATCAGAAGAGGGATGAATCTCGTTGCTATGGATAGATGCGGTGAGATAAAGTTTTACTTTCTTCTTTCTCTTTTCTCAACAAAACTTTTCAAGTTTCTCTTATTTCAATCTTACCATCTTCTTTGAAAAATTGTTAGAAATTATTACTTTAAATTAATCCAAATTTTCATTCAAATATCCGAATTTAAATAACAGTCTACTATTTTTCTCCTATGTATTGTCAATCAAAAGACACGAGTTGTCCTAATTTTCTCTCGCTCCTTTTTTCCACCCCCTCCAAAAAAAAGCCACGACTGATATCACCACAAACACACGAGGATGTAGAATAATAGAATAATATCTTTTGGAGATAGAATTTAGGAAAAAAAAAAAAAAAAAAAAAGAAAAGAAAGAAGGAAACATCGATTGTTACGTTTCAGGCGCGAGTGATCCTTACGTGAAAGTGAAAAGCGGAGGTCGATTGTTGCACAAGTCGCGAACCGTTCATCGCGACCTAAATCCAGTTTGGGACGAAAGTGTGACCCTGCCTATAGAGGATCCTTTTCAGCCTCTTACGTTCAAGGTAAATTTTTCCATTGTTCCATTTTTTCGAATAATTATAATTATCCATCGATTTATTATTACACGCGACACCAGTAAATCGACCGCCGTTATGGTATCCTTGCAACGAATTGGCGAACTAACGCAATTAGAATTTTATTTTTTTTTCCCCTTTCAATTTCTTCGCATCATTGTCTCTTTACCTGTCTCTTTATCTGTTTTATTAGATCGTTCCGTAAATATCGCTCTCGATTTCTCGAATTAAGATGAAAGAAAGATAAGAAAATTTAGTGGAATGATTCTGACAATTTTTAATAAGAGATATAAACGAGCTATCGATTATAGGGAGATTTTATGGGGCGAGTTAATAAAAAGAAGAAAGGGAGGAGGGTGAGATTTTCGTTCGTTCGTTAATAGATCCAGAACGTGTGGTGGTGGTCGCCGAGACTTTTATCATTTTCTTGCTCTTTCTTTCGAAGCTAGCAAAAGACCTTGGTCGTTTCGACAGGTCTTCGACTATGACTGGGGTCTGCAGGACGACTTCATGGGGGCGGCTCAATTCGACCTCGCGCAGCTCGATCTCGGCCAGCCGCAAGACATCGTGTTGGAGTTGAAGGATCACAACAGGCCCAAACAACATCTCGGCGAAATTTATCTGACCGCCACGCTTTGGCCGAAAAATCAACAGGAGAAAGAACAGGTATTTTTCTTTTTTTTTTTTTGAACCGACGTTTCTGCCATTTTATTCTCATCGATTGTATTTTTTATTTACTAAAAGAAAGTTTTGAATAATATATATATATATTATAGAAAAAATAATGGATCCCTTTTTAATAATGGATTTCCTAATATTTATTCTTCTAAAATCTAAAATTCAATTGATATCTCTCTGGAAAATTAAACTTTCTGTTGACAGAACAATTAGATAGGATTTCTGCTTCGAGTACAGGTGTTAGATTTGTGATTTTATTAAGATAATCTTATCAAGATTACACACCTGTTCAAACGGAATTTCAAAGCTTAGTCTTTTTCAATCTGTGTAATCGGAATATAATATCGAATTACATAGAAATTTGTATATATATATATATATATATAATACTCAAACGCTCCATCTCATATTTTTTTTTTAATTTTCAAAAAGAATATCGTATATAGGATTATATTTCAATAGTAAAATTTAAAATCAAGATCGAAATTAAATCATTGAAGGATTTGTTACGAATCTGAAAAGCTGAAAGCCATGATATTAGCGGATTCTATGGACCAAATCCAAGATTAGTCTTGTCTTTTCATGTACATCTTCTCACCTTCGCTGTCTCGCATCTTTTACCAAGGATTAATCAAGTGGAATTAGTGGACGATTACGTTCGAATCCTCTTTCAATAAGAAGTATATTAATGGCACTTAAAATATAATCCTTTTCGAACAAACGATGATTCTATGGCTGCGAATTGTATCCCATTACCGAGGTTGAAAATAGCCACCATTTCTTTATTTGGATAATATGAAGGTATTTCCATATTATCACGATAGGGGCGACACGAGCGTCGTCCTGCCGCTATTGCCAAACGTTACCTTTCTAGCTCAAGTTGTGAACAGAATTTTAAACGTGGAAGATAACTCGATGCGAATAAATGAATAATCTATAAAATAAAATAATTAATAAAATAAAAATAAAATAATAAAAATAATAAAAATAATATAAATAATAAAAATAATAAAATAAAATAAAATAATTAATAAAATAAAAATGTATTAATGTATGATTTTTTTTAGACAAGTGTAGAGATACATTTCTCGTGATAATATCTTTTCTTTATCTCGAAAATTCAAGAGTCGCTTGATTGATCTTAACTACTTTTTAATTATCGTATTTTAATTTATACGTTCGATATAATTGATTTCTTCGAGCAAAAAAAAAAAAAAAAAAAATGATCGATCGATCAACATCGATATCTTCGTACTCAAATTTTCTCGGGGAAACAGACTTCAATTCAGATTGATGTGGCGTAAAAGAAACAACACGCGTTACTTTTGCGCTATTAATTTTTTCCGATTTTAATTGATGACCGTAAAAAAGAAAAAGAAAAGAAAAGAAAAGAACAAACCGTGCAACGAACAATCCGATGTTTTGGCTAGCAGCAGTGATAGCGTGGTATATCGATAAACGATAAGTCCCTTAACTATGAACTTTGACAAGCTGTGCAATTGAAATGCAATCGACGTGAAAGAACGACGTCAAAGTGTTTTGGAAATGGAAAGACGTGTAATACGAACGAATTGCTCGTTTTATTATTAAACCGAGTGGAAGAACTGGAATAGCCCGGTTTATTATTTGCGGTTTGGCAAAAGGATCGTATGTAAGATAAATTGATTCAAATATAACTTGGAATTGGAAAAATTGAATAAACTTGTGACGACATAAAAAGAAAGGAAATATTAATTAAAATACATTATTTACGAGCAAGGAGTTGCGCAAACTTGATCTAACCGATCATTATTAGCCTCACACCAGAGGGTTCTGCGTGTCGAGCTTAACGACACAATCAATATTGCCGGTAAAAAGTTGAAGGGGATCACAGGCTTGCGATTATAAGTAGAACGAAGAATCGGATTTTCTAATTTGACCCGAATCATTCTAAAACGATTGAAAAAGATTAGAACGTTAAAAAGGATATATGCTCGATAAGACTGGTTTAAAATAAAAATAAAAAAAAAAGAAAAAAGAAAAAAAAATTTCGATTTCGATCTTTATTGATTCGATTCTTTTATTATCATTCGCGTCATAATTTTTTTTATCTATATAGAATTTTTTCGTTTATAAATATGCATGAAATGAATATGAATTAATAATTTCGAAAGTGAAATTGATAGACATAATTGGAATCGATTAAGATCATAATTAGAATTTCGTTGAATTTTTTTTATGAAAGTATAATTTGAATTTTCTTTTATAACGATACGTCAATGTGTCGATAAGATGATAAAATTGGAAAAAACTATTCGCAGAAATATTTTGTCGATTTCTGGGTGTTAATTAATAGAATTGCTTTATGTAACGTATATTAACGTATATTATACATGTAAGTTAAGTACATCAAGGATTTTAAAAGGAAATTAATGAATCGGTCAATTTAAATAAAATCTTTTAAAAAAACTTTTAAAAAATTTTAAAACAAGCATCGATGAATAATTTATAAAGATATGTTTTAATTGTAAAAAGTTCATTATTTGTAATTACATGATAAAAACATACATGCATTATTCAACACTTCGATAGTAGCCATTATTACAATTTACAATTTCGATTTTATTTAAGCGTGCATTTTAATTTTAAAGTTTTATGAACAATTCAAGTCTTTTGGAAACATATGACGTAATATGAATTTGAAAATTAAAAAGAAATTATTTATTAGAAAAGAAAAATTCAAATCCGTTAAAAAATTTAATCAATTGTCTCTCAATTGCATTACGATAGGATATAAATAATTAAATATTTTAATTAAAATATTTAATTAATTAAAATAAAATATTTAAATTTCAAATATTGTAAAAATAAGAGAAAAAGAATAAAGTTGAGAAAAGAAAAGTAACGTATCTGAACCACTTTATTTCCAATTATTCGGCCCAACGCCACATTAAAGTAAGTAAGTATACGTTCTTATGTATACATATACTTACTTACATCATACATGATATCGTAATGTTTACCTCTTGTTGGGAATGGAGAGGGAAAGAAAGGTTCGGCTGTCGAGTTAAGCTGTATCGTTTAGCAGTCACACAGCGACATTCGAGCAAGTACGGTTCTCGCGTTTTCTAAAACAATTTCGTTTTCTTTTTATTTTCCTCTTATTTATTACATTATTTATATATTTTTATCTATATTTATATCTAATTCGTTTAAAATATTCCCCGATATGAATTTTAAATTATGAATTAAATTATATTTAAATTTAAAGTAAAATCTTGTATTTTCAACGTAAAATTATGAAATATTTCAAAAGAATCGAGAAAGAAAAAACAAGAAAAAAATTAAAAGCAACGTGTTGTTCGTTTACATAAATCTTTTATCTTCACTTATTATCAACATCTTCTACGTTACAAAGCAATATGCAATTGTGTATACAAAAGTGTGTACCAATGAATAGACGGCCGTGAAAAGAAGACACACAAAATGGAAACAATCGAAAGTCGTTAAATTGCAAAATGGTGTGAAGTGTAGGCTGCAAAGTGGTTAAGTCGAATCTCAGCTTCGAGCACACGTGACCGTCCATGTTTCGATGACTCAGTGACACTAAGTGCTCTGGCAATTTGTGCTTGAAGAACTCATTTGTGCAGTGTGGCAACAAGAAGATTTTTAATACGAATCGAATTGGAAATTTTGAAAGATTTTGATTTTGCTTTGTGCGTTTGATCTAGATCGATTCCAAATCGTAGAAGAAATCTGTATAGGATGAGAAGTTCGCTTGTCTTATCAACATCGATTTGAATGAAATTGAGTGTTATTTGAAGACGTGTGCACGAAGTATTAACGATTTATGAGAATTTATGCAAGTGAGCAATTGTGCGAGTGAGAAGCGTGAGAAATTTGATAAAATTTATGCAAGTTTCTTATTGCGTGTATTTCTCTATTCTGCCTGCTTTTAAAGTCTCGTCGATAATTAGTGTTAATTTGAAAATACGTATAAGAAAAGAAGAAATAAAATTTTTTCGATGTATAAGAGGAAAACAAAAATACGATTTAAAAGATTTAAAAACGGATTTAAAAGAACTATAGAAGAAGATTTAATTCTAAAAATAATTTAAATTATCAATTGAAATGAAACTTTTAATGACATTATAAACTAAATCGCGCAATGTTATTCGAAAAGAAGATTTAACGGTATTGTTCTTATTATTATCGCGTAAAACATCACGTGCAAAAAAGAAGTTGAAAATATTACGACAGAAAAAGAAATTCATCCTGTTGAATTTCATTATTTCCAATATTTTTTCATAAATTAAAAAATCTTTCGAAATATATAAAAATAACTTCGATGAAATCGAAAGTCTAAAACCATAAATACGGGAACACGCGAAGTGGAACGGTTTTGCAAGAAATATTTAACGAATTAAAATTTAGACTTTCCATCGATAACTAACCTTTTTTTTTTTAGAGAAACCAACAATGATCGTAATTACGTTAGCAATTGTGACCGAGACAAATTCGCGGAGTCGCATAGAGAAACATCAATTAAGTACATGTTTGCGTGTAAATAGCGGAAGAGGCCGTTTATTGGTCACGTAAGTGATACGAAACATTGCGAAGGAAATATTTTTCAACAGTCAATCGTGCAACGCGAACGCGTTCTTTCCTTTTTACCCATCTATCGCTCCTCCATATTCGCTTCCTTCCTTTTTATTCCGACGGATACGGAATACGGGAACGATGATGGACTCTGAGAAAAAATGTAATCGAACGGCCATCGGAATTGATCAAAACATGTCTTCGATGAAAAGTTCGAAAGAAGAGACGTCAAATTTTCAAAAATCGAAATCTCAAACGGCGGTAGAGGCAGAATCATCGGCGGCAGGCTCGTCGGGAGGGAGTGGTTGTTTCTCGAGGCGCGACAAGGTGACCGATATTCTCGACAAACAATCGTCCACCGATTCCGCGAAAATATTCAAATCTTCGAGATTCGGGAACGAGGAGAGTCACGAGAATAGATGGAAGAAATTTTGGGACCATCATCGAAATAAATTTCGACAGAGGTGCGAGAAGGATCTCGCGACGAGGAATCGATCGCTCGAGGAGATGACGACCGAGGTGGACGCGGTGTTTCGAAAGGCGATTCGAAATATTCGTTTCGATCGATCTTCCACCGCGGACGAGAGCTGTCCAGAGAAGGATAACAAGAGTGGGAAAGGGACGGCGAGCGTGTCGCAAAGTGTGGAGAAATCGTTACAGCAACGATCGAGGTTGGCTCGTTCGAAGGAGGAAGGTACGTTTACGAACAAAATCGAAGAACACGACGATCCTTCGCCTCTTAAAAACAGCGAAGGGAGAGGGGAGGATGAAAATACGTTGAGCGCGATCAGTCGTGCCAATTTTCCCCTCGTGGAAATTAATAGGGGGGAGGGGGAATGGAATGAAAACACGAGGGCAAAAAATCCTTCGATCAGGAAATGGAGCTCGTTGGAGAATTTATCCATCAACGCGAGAGGAGGGAATTCTTGCGATCGGAGCATAGAGGGCCTATCGATCGAAAGAGTAATCGGATGCAAGGAAAAGAGAAGGATCGAGTCTTTGAGGTCTTCGTTGGAAAGGAAAATGGGATCTGTGGAGAGGATGTTGGAGGATCAGATAGAGAAAATATGGGACGAGAAAGTGGAGAAACATCCGTGGTTGTTGCCTATCGACAATTGGATCGTTGATCGTTGCAGATCTTCTCGAAAGTGTTCTTCTGCCGTTCAGAACAGGAGAAACGATAGTTTACACACGGAGGAAGGGAATTCGGTGGAGAAAGAACGAATTGAAGAGAGTTTCGATTCTAAATTTATCGCTTCGGGAACGGGAGACGGAGAGGGAAGGGTGGAGATGAAATCGATTGAACATTTGAAGAAGCCGGAAAGATTGAAATTCGAAAATATGAACTCGAATTCGAGATTGAAGAGGCTCGATCAGTCGAAGGAGGGAGAAGTTTTGGAGATGAAAGATGTAAAACACTATGACCTATTTGATAAACTGAAGGACAATGTTAAAGAGAAAATGGAGGATATTCACAGGGTAGATTCGACTATTTTTTAACTTTTTTAAAAACGTAGAGAAATTGAAAAAAAAAAAAAAAGAAAAAGAAAATGACGATGGATAGATCGTTGATAAAATTTTTATTTTTAGGGGAATCAATCAACGGTTATAATCTGTATTTCAAGAAAAACAAAATCATTATGAGTATCATTAAAAAGATTAAAAAACAAAATTTCAGAGCTGAAATTTTAAAATAGAAAATACGACACGTTCCCTAGAAGGGAATTGAATCATCCTACGTTTTATATACGTTTAATTTCTAATCTTTATTTAAATGATTTGGTACCTCTTAAAATGTGAGATTCGATAAAAAACTTGATTCGAGACGAACGATAACATTCGTAGATACAAAGTGTTGACGTTTGTGAATTTGATAAGAAGCTCTTGTTAACATTTAAAATCACTTAACTTATATTTTTACTTAATTCGTATTTTTTTTTTTTTTTGACAGTTTCTGCATTTCGAATAACATGATTTTTTTCAAATTTCACCACACAAAAACATTTTGTTCACTGTTTCGAAAAATAAAGTTTAATGTATATATATACATACAATACATATTGTGTCTATGTATGCGTGTGTGTATTAGTGTAGAATTACGATTAAACTTTGATTGATTCCCTTTGTACGCGTGGATACAAATCGAACGAACAAGTCGAAAATTAATATATATATATATAATATAAGTAAATATTTTTTCCGGCGCACGTGTTCGATCTGAAACTATTATTTGCAACAATGAAACTTTTTTTAAATTTTTTATCCTCGATTCTCCAACGAATATTTTACGTGGCGTATTTTTTATTCACAGTATTTCCAAAGGACCAATCGATTGGCAGATGTAAATAGACGATTAAAGTCGCAAATATGGAGCTCCGTGGTGACGATCGTTCTCGTGGAGGCGAAGAATTTGCTACCTATGGATATAGAGGGCCTCTCGGATCCCTACGTCAAATTTCGGTATAAATAAACATCATTATTCTCGAGTATATAAAAAAAATATCATCAAACTAACTTTATCGTTCGTTAAAAAAATTCACGTCCTCCAACAACAAAGATGTCTTCCAACAATTCCAACAATTCCAGTTTAAATAATAATTGCGCTCGTCTTCTCCTTGACTCCAGTCTTGGGACAGAAAAGTACAAGTCAAAAGTGGTGCACAAGACCTTGAATCCCGTTTGGTTGGAGCAATTCGATCTTCACCTATACGAAGATCCCTATTTAGGGCAGGAGTTGGAGGTGACGGTGTGGGATCGCGATAAAAGCCATCAGGATGACTTAATGGGGAAGACGGTGATAGATTTGGCAACGCTCGAACGCGAGACGACTCACAGGCTATGGCGCGATCTCGAGGACGGTTCTGGAAACATTTTTCTCCTGTTGACCATCAGTGGAACTACCGCCAGTGAAACGATCAGCGATCTAGCTGCCCACGAGGAGACTCCTCGCGAACGCGAACAATTGTACCAAAGATATTCAATGAGAAACACGTTGCAGAGGTTGCGAGATGTTGGCCATTTAACTGTGAAGGTTTGTCAAATTTCCCATTTTTTTTTTTTTTTTGCTTTCTAGTTTTTAAGATTCGTGAAAAAATATGGGAAAATTTTCTTTTGCAAAAATATTTCGCCTTTGTTAACGAGTTATTAACAAAGAAAAAAAAAAACACCAATCACGAAGTCGCGACAGTAGCTTGAACAAATCCAAACAATATATAAAAAAATGCATCGAATGTAACAAATATTTGTCTATCGATAAAAAATTACATCGAATTATATTACGAACGATACAAATTATAATATTCGATATACGTTGCTTGTTCATATTCGGTCAGCGGCACGTAGCCAACACTACCGCTCGACTAAGCACGTGTTCCATGATCGTGCGCCAATATTTTTTCTTAAAAATTTAACAATAGTGAAATGAAAGTTTTTTGCAAAGGAAAATGTTTCTCGAAATTACTTCAAGAATCTCCAGTTAATATCTCCATATTTTTTGAGACACTCTGTACACGTACTTATACTCTGTATATATTTATCCAGGTATTCAGAGCGCAAGGTCTCGCGGCGGCCGATTTGGGCGGGAAGAGCGATCCTTTCTGCGTGTTGGAATTGGTGAACGCTAGATTGCAGACTCAGACGGAGTACAAAACGCTGGCTCCAAACTGGCAAAAAATATTTACTTTGTAAGTTACATTTAATTTTGTTTCGTGAGGTATAAAATTTACAATACGATCTCTTTCACAGCAACGTGAAAGATATTAATTCGGTGCTGGAGGTGACGGTGTACGACGAGGACAGGGACCACAAGGTGGAGTTTCTCGGGAAAGTTGCCATACCTCTTTTGAAGATAAGGAACGGTGAAAAACGATGGTACGCGTTGAAGGACAAGAAATTGAGAGGTCGAGCAAAAGGGAATTCCCCCCAAATTCTGTTGGAAATGACCGTGGTGTGGAACGTTGTGAGAGCCTGTGTACGAACGTTGAATCCCAAAGAGAAGAAATACATGGAACCGGAGATAAAGTTCAAGAGACAAGTGTTTCTGCGTAACGTTCTCAGATTGAAGGCAATCATCGTTATCGTTATCGACATTGGAAAATACGTGCAGTACGTAGTACTTTTTCTCTCTTTTTTTTTTTTTTTTTTTATTATTATTCGAATACCGATTTATTATTATATAACGATACACGTGACATTTCACACGCAAATTGTATCGCATATTTTAATCATAAATTTCTGTTCGTGACACGTTATGAATATCGAGACAATGATTAATAATGATCGATGCACAATCTCTTATACATATTTGAAAAATTTGTTTATCGGGAATTCACTTTACGAGAATTTATATATTCAATATTGTATCGAAAAAAAATTTATCAAAATCATTCGATAAATAGATTATTTTTCTCTTTTTTTTTTTTTTTTTTTTTTTTTTTTTTTTTTTTCTCTCTTCAAATTATTAGGAGCTGCTGGGAATGGGAAAGTAAAATGAGAAGCATCTTTGCACTGGTTATCTTTGTTTTGGGCTGTTACTATTTTGAGCCTTACATGTTCCCTGGAATAGCACTCCTTATCTTGTTAAAATACTATCTGGTACGTAAATAAATTAATCAGAAATATATATATATATATATTTTTAAACTATTTCTCTAATTTATCGCTATCTTTATGAATTATTGACATTTGTTAACACATTTATCTTACGTATTTGCTAATCCATTACTTCCATTGATCCCTACTTTTTTTATTTGCTAATTTTAAAAGAGCTTGCAACATATATAATCTAATGTATAAGAATTCTTACTTAACAACATTTGTAACATATGAACATTCTGTAGACCAGTAGAACGTATCCCATTCAGCAAAGCAATAAACCTTGCACTAAATTTCTTATTTTTATCTGATACTAGTCAATAGAAGCTAGTATATTTCCCTTTTAAAAAGCCAAAAATGCTAAAATTAAAGCTGCACAGGTATGTACTCGGCATAAAGTTGAATCGATTTTAGCTTTTCTTCTTGCCACATAAGTGCTCTCCCCATGAAACTTTATCGCCTGGAATTTAATGCATAAGTAGATGCAACGCATATCTCCAAGAAGAAATGATGATCCTTGTGCACTTTGCACATATTGATTCAATAACAACAGTACCTGAAAATTCATTGCCTATGAATTTTTCCATCAGATTTACCATCAGAGCCACCTCTCGCAATTAAAATTACACAAATTTCTCCAGTTTTCTTCATTATTTAGCGTTATCCTGTACGATACCATGTACGATAAATCAACTTGCTTGATTTTTACCTGCATTGCTGCATGTCCACATCCTTTACTGCCTGTGCCAGCTTTGCGGGGATGGAAATGGATTGAAACAATGGATTTCCGGACAGGTCGCGATGATAACCGGTACGCCCTTGACCCATCACACCACCCATTCGCACTTTCACGACGAGATCGACGAAGGTCCAGCCACTCCCGGGGACGACGACGACGACGACGACGACAAGGATAAAGTGAGTTTATTCTCCACCGCTTTTTTAAAAAACATTTTTTTTTTTTTTTTTTCAGAAATCGAAATTTTGATCGAACTTTGATTCGAACAATGGAAAATTTATAGATGTTCGGCCATCGATAACTGAAGACTCCTTTTCGATGAATGTTACATGCTCGCGTATAAATGTCACGAATCTCTCAGTTGTATTCTCTTCGATTCATCAAATTTTCAAAATCGGCAAAACGAGGTCACCGTGTTAAAAATTAAACTTCAACCTTTCTCTGTTATTCCCTGTTTTCTCTTCTCACCATCGAATATCAAAATATATTCTCCATAGTGTATTTTTCAAAAAGAAAAAAGAAAAAAATTCTCGATGATGATGCTTCTTATTTTTTTCGCAGGAAGAGAAGAAAAGTCTGAAAGAGCGGTTGCAAGCGATTCAAGAGGTGACCCAGACCGTGCAAAACTCGATCGGTTACATAGCGAGCCTCTGCGAAAGGGTGAAGAATCTCTTCAACTTCACTGTCCCTTATCTCAGTTACCTGGCCATGATATTGGCAATCCTGGGCGCCGTTGTCCTCTACTTCATCCCCCTTCGATACCTCATCCTAACGTGGGGCGTGAACAAATTCTCGAGGAAGATCGTCAGGCCTCACTCGGTTCCGAACAACGAGTTCCTCGACCTCATATCCAGAGTGCCCGACGACGAGGAACTCCTCAATTACAGGTTCGTTTCTTTCATTGAAAATTAACCCTTTGCACTCCAGACCTTCATAAGATTACCATAAAATAATTATATAATTATATAATTATAAAAGGGCTTAGAAATCTATTTATGAAGCGATATTCTGAAAGAATCAAACACGAATAAATATTGAATATATTCAAGTTGCTGCAACAATCTCCAATCTCCAATCTCTGGTGACCGAGAGTCACTGTTGGAGAGCAGGCCTGTTTCGCTCCAACAACTCCACACTCAGACCTGCGTTCGATGGCCTCATAAGATTATATGTAAAGGGCTTAGAAATCTATTTATGAAGCGATATTCTGAAAGAATCAAACATAAATAAATATTAAATATACATATATTCAAGTTGCTGCAACAATCTCAGTGGTGACCGAGAGTCACTGTTGGAGAGCAGGCCTGTTCGCTTCAACAACTCCACACTCAGACCTGCGTTCGATGGCCTCATAAGATTACCATAAAATAATTACTCATATAATAAGATTACACCTCATAAGATTATACGTAAAGGGCTTAGAAATCTATTTATGAAGCGATATTCTGAAAGAATCAAACATAAATAAATATTAAATATACATATATTCAAGTTGCTGCAACAATCTCAGTGGTGACTGAGAGTCACTGTTGGAGAGCAAAGGGTTAAAGAAAGAGATACAACAATAATTAGATATAATTGTCCGTTGATAAATTTGTTTTAAATATTATAACGTTGTTATAATATACGTGCAGGGAGTTGAAACCGTTGCCGACCGCCGATTGCGAGAAAGGATCTGGAAGTCCAGGCGTGTCGAATCAGATGCGGAGGGAGCAGAGGAAGAGGCACAAGGCCGCGTAGCAGCATGCCCCGCGGCCGGAAGTCGCGGGTCTACGATCACCGAGCATCCTGAGGACGGTCCTGCTGCGCCGGAATAAGCGCCAGCGAAAGGGATCAGCGGAGAATCCGGATGTGATCGACATAGACTGAGAAACGCCACGTTTCCACACTCACCGTAGTCGTTTTAGCTAGAAGGGGTTGGGGGGGGGGGCGGTAAAATTTAAATCGAAATTTACGAATAAAGTTACTCCCGAACGAGTCGATAATATAAATCAACGGAACAATCTAAAGTGGAATAATGGAAAATTTGATCGAGAATCAAAAACTTTTAAACTTTTACCAAAGTAACTCTATTCGAAATTTTCAACTTTTTTGGGTTAATCAACACTGTTTCCGATATTTAAATCGGCGTGGTATGCGCCTCGATCGTTTCGAATCGTTTCGTTCTCGATGATCGATGAAGATAAATGTAAAATGTAAATGCGTTAGAGATTAGCTCGGGAGGAAGGAGAAAGAGATGGAAAAAATATGGTTAGGAAGTTGCAATTTCGATTTATTGGCAAGGATTATTTTTACGTAGGATAGAATATTGGTAGATTCGTTTAACTTTGGAAAGCATGTTTACACGTTATACAATCATGGACGAATTCTCAAGGAGCATACCAACAAGGGGGAAAAGATTATCAATAGGTACATTTCGGTTTTATAAATTGGAACGAGTGAAATCGATAAATTTGATAAAAAAAAATATATATATATGTATATTCTCGTCTAGAAATAATCTAGATAGCGTTTTTTTTTTCTGGAACGTGTAAGATAAGAGAAAACGACGACGACTGCGTGCCATCGTCAGGGAGATAAGGAAAGGTATATTTCTTCTTTTTTCCATTCATCGTTTCTCAAACTATGTTTGAGAAAGTGATAAACCGAGTATTCTGAAAGTATACCTCTCTTTTGTACGGGGGAAGAGGGGAATGTATCGAAAAATAGCGCAAAACATTTAATAACCGTGCATTAGTCAAAAAAGTAAGTAGACGGAGAAGAGATATAAGAGGGATGTAAAGAGAGTTTTAAGGGGAGGAAAAAAAAGGAAAGTGTACATTACACGAGAGTATTTCCCGGCCAACGGGTTATCCTCGTCGATCCGTTTCGTCCATCGGTGTCGTAGATATAGCTGCTACAAAATCGTTACCAGTGACAGTGAGGTGTTCGAAGATTTAAAAGGAGAGAAAAGTTGAAACAAAAAAAAAAAAAAAAAAAAAAAAAAAATGTAAAAAAAATGTAAAAAAAAAAGAAAAAGAAACAAAAAAGACAAATATGTTATTCCGCGACGGTCTCGTCTAGCCGAGAAATTTCGCTCGACGAGCTGTTTCTTCCATTTCACGAACGACGAAAAGAGCCCATTAATTATTCTATAATATAATATTTCACGTATGTTTATTTTAATAAAAAAAGAAAAAAAGTTAAATTATATAGTTCGATCAGTATAGTTAGTCTATTTTTATTTTTTTAATTTGCGCTACCTCTTCGTTGCGTTAAAATCGTTTAAACGATTCTATCATTTTATTAGCCTATTCGTCGTTCGCGAAATCACGTATTATTTAATCTTTTTATCGTTGAGACGTTTTTCCAAGTGTCTCAAAGTTATTCTCTTTATATAGTATTTAATATATTAACGAATTCTTTGTTCCAACGCACATTTTCACGCGTTAGTCCATCATCTCCTCGAGCATGAACGTAATATGTCGAACGAATGGCGATTGTATCCTCTTCGTTCGTGCTTAGATCGGAGAACATATCAAGTTTAAAGATTTTAAGAAGTAAGACAAAAAGGAAAAGAGATATTGAATTTATAATAGAATTACCAGGATTTATTTGTACCAGGAAATCTAGTTATATGGTAATCCGATGAAGAAACCGTGAAATATATATTTATGCGTGTGAAGATGCCCGAAAGAAACCGGAGAAACACAATGAAAGGGAGGAAAATAAACGTTTCTTCGACACCGGTTCTATTACTATTTTTATAACAATAATAGATATCGTTGTCCTCGTAACAATAGCACATAACCTGATTTCGCGATTAGATAACATTCCAGAGTTTGTAACTTTCTTCGTCCACGAACGTTCCTTTTGTTCCTTTTTCTTTTCTTTTTTATCGTGCTTTTACTCTCGAAAAGCAACGTTTCTTTCTTTCTTTATTTATTCACATCATTATTCTACCATTTCTGGATAGTCACGATAGTTGCAACGTCGCAAAAGCGTTAATAAACGCATAAAGATATCAACGTCGCAATTACACGAATTATACGAAACGACGAAAGATATTGTAACGATTGTTTGGAACGTATTCAAGGATCGTATATAAATAATTCGTTCGTATTTTTATTCAAATATTACGTTACACGATTAAAGTGGAAAAATGATCGAAGATGAAGGAATATTTTTTTTGAGTAATGATATTCCCAATTTGATTTTCACCGTGGCTCGAACATGCTCGAGGAGGGAAGTAAAACGCGTTCAATCAATTATTCCTAACCGCGATTTTACGGTTCGTGCCAGCCGAGAGACGAGAAAGTTGAAAGGGGAAGGAGAAATATCCATTTTTTTTCTCGCTTTTCTAACTCGGAATTTCAGTGCACCGTCATCATCATATTTCCCGAATCATTCCGCCATCGACCCTCTTCTCGTTTCTTCCATTCTCATGAGAAAAAGAAAATTATATCCCTCCATGTACTTACATCTTCGCTTACATTTGACCCTTTGAAGCGTTACGAGTATTTTTTTTTTTTTATGCTTAATTTCATTTTTTTTCTTCTTATTATATTATTGTTTTTCTCTCGAACAATTTGTATCGTGCTTTTACTTTGATATGATCTAATCTGTATGTGTGTATTTTTGTATTAAAAGAGATATTAAAAAAGAAGATATTACGACAGATTTAAAGATAGATTTAAATTTGGACGTAATTTTTTATGATAAAAAGAAAAAGTCATATTTGTATGTTATCATATTTTATAATTATATCGAAGAACGATAATTCCTAATGATAAAAAAAAAGAGAAACGCGTTATATATATCTTGCTCTAAAATGATATTTATTGTAATATTTATTAAAATTTACAAAATTGTTACAAAATGCATCATAAAGTCGCAAATTTATCTCACACCTCTGCTTGGATCGACCCAATAATAATCGAATCAAATTCATACGCAAGAGAATTGAGGAAATGATTCGCGCTTCAAAGGGTTCAAATGTAATATTCGCGCTCTCTATTCATCCGCCAATTGTGGGCCTAATTCACGAGGAGGCAAGAACGCATACATACTTGCAGAAACACAGTGAACACTAAGAGGCGTGCGAGAGGCGTGTATGTGAAATACGAGAGAGAGAGAGAGAGAGAGAGAGAAAGAGAAAGAGAGAGAGATAGGTAGGCGATTCTTTTTTGTCATCTAGTCAACGAACTTTCTTAAGCAAGCTTGAGAAACTTGTGATAACCGTGGATTCAATTTCTTTTTTTTTTTTTTGCGTTTAGAGGAATGCTTAGCGATTTTTATGCGATTTAAAATTTGCCGATCGAATATTCTTCCCTTCGGATTATTGGATTTTCGATTTTTGTTAATTTTAAATCGTTAACGGTTGATAAATGTCACGGTATGTTTTCTATTAGTCATTCCTAGTGACATTCCTTTCGTGTAAATTGCATGGATACGCATGGAATCGTTAATGAAATTAATAATAATAATAATAAAAATAATTGAATTTATACACGAATGTTTTTTTTTTTTTTTTTTTTTCCAAAAAATTTATAAGCGTTTAATTTAAGTAAGTGGTGTATCCATCCAATTTTATCTTTTACGCGTGTCCAATTACATTGAG
Source organism: Apis laboriosa (assembly GCF_014066325.1). Lineage (NCBI taxonomy): Eukaryota > Metazoa > Arthropoda > Insecta > Hymenoptera > Apidae > Apis > Apis laboriosa. The sequence continues at coordinate 497,810 of NW_025221576.1, forward strand.
TCGTGTTGAAGGGTCGGTTGTCGAGAGAGTCGACAAAATGGTAACAGGAGTGATGAAACAACCGTCAAGGGATTCGTCGTAACAGATCCTGAATATAACGCGATTGTATACGAAATTTAAAATGGTCGACCACGACCACGAACAGCCGACGCTTCTCGAACGAAAACACTGTTCGCGTTTTACGTCGTCTTTTTCTACTCTTCCAATTTTGTACTTCCAATAGGTGTGTAAAAAGCAAAAAAAATTGTTTCTTCGACTTTTAAAACCATTTTCCATTTCCACCAATTGAAATGAAAAAAAAAAAAAAAAAAAAAAAAAAAAAAAAAGGAAAAAAAATTGCTATTTCGAACTCGTTTAAATATTGCTCGCTCGCTCACTCATTTCTATTTCGACTCGTTTCTTTCGGGAATGCGGGCACGCAAAGGACACACGAGCGATCACGTACATTCACGCGCATATTCATTATATTATCTTCGTGCACGCACTTTCGAGTTTGCATGCTCCAATTTCTTCGTGTTATATGAATCTTTATTAAAGTGTTTTAGCCGTTAAGGGGGAGAGGAGAGACGGTCGAGAGGGGAGACACAGAGAACAAACACGTAGAAAGAACGAAGGAAAGAAAGAAAGAAAGAAAGAAAATGGAGAGAGAGACCAGGATGAATTCGATTTTCACACATATATTTTTCGCGAATATTATATCCTCTCTGGATGAGTGTTCCTCGATATATATTTATTTAAAAAAAAAAAAAAATTCCTTTTACTCGCTGCCTTTGGATAAATATTATTATATCGTGTCGTCGTTTCAAGACCGATCGATATTTAGAAGTGTACGAGGAGAAGGAAGGTCGAAGTACAAGTTAATACGTTTTTTATTTTACCTTTTTTCCGCGATCATTTTCATCGAGGTGGAGAAACAGTCGTGCAACACTGATCCAGATGAAAGATACAGATCAACACATATACACACACACATAAACACACGTCTGTTATTACTTCCTAAACGATAGGAAACGAACGAACAACATTAAATTTAAGATATTTAGATAGAATTCGAAAACGGAATTGTGATTCGACCGGCGTATCAATCGATTAAATGCGATTCTCGAAGAACGAAATTGAAATCATATGTATGAGGCAAAGAAAGTCCGGACCAAGTCCAGATCGGATGATCTCGATCGTACAAAAAGAATTAAAAGATAAAAAAAAAAAAAAAAAAGGAAAAAAGGAAAAGAAACTAAAATAAGAAAAAATATAAACATAATTATCAATATATATTAAAAAAAAGAAATATATATATATATATACATATATATGTATATATGTATATGACTGTTGTTTAGATCGAATTCTGGAACTTGGTCGGCGTTCTCGGTGTTCCGACAAAATGTACTTATGACAAAAGGTGATAAGAGTCGTTATTATATTCATAAAATTAAAAATAAAGCAAGCTTTTAATATCCAAAACGATTTATTTTCGTTTATTTATTGGAAAAGAATATCAATATGAATTGCAATGCATCTAATGTCGAAAAATTTTCAAAGAGTACTTTATCGATATAAGAAGAACTCTGTTTCACCTGAGCGAATGTCCTAGACCTTGTGCGAACAGTGAAAGTCAAAGTCGAGATAAACTTCGTGATGTTATCGAAGAAGCATCCAATTAGTTATCTAAGAACGAATTATCTTCGTTCTTGGAGATTATTTAAATGTGATTTATTCATTTTTTTACGATAAATAAATTTAAAGTACAATAGTAAAATACATAAAAAAAGTCGATTAGCTTGATTTTTGAGTAATTCACTTATTATTATAATATTAAAAAAATATTAATACTATGCAAAAAGTCGCATAAATAATACATTATAGAGATAATTTTCATGTTAAGTAACATTATATAATCAAGTTATTCAATACGGTTATTCAACTTTTAAGAGTATCTTTAAAACGACAAATTTTATATTTTTAGCAATCAGTGGATCAAGCATCGAAAGAAACTTTCATGCCAGGAAGAAATATTTCGTAAACGCCAGAACTTGAATACAGTTTTTGTTATACGTTTTCGAGTATTACGAATCTATTCAACCTATTCATACGTACCAATGGAAAGTTATGAGTGCGAGCCGGAACTGGTCGATCCAGTTTTCACAATTTAAGCCGGAGAACACATCGCGACAAATCGGTTTGCTTCTCTTTCCATTTGACCTCGTAATCGTAATTTTCTAAATTATTTACTTTCCAGTAATGTTTCGATATTCTATTTTCCTTGATTGCATTCTATTAATTCTATTTTTCGTGTTTAATCTATATTATTACGTATCATGTTTATGTACAATTTTTAAAGTTTTTTATTATAATGTAAATATGTAATGCAGTCAAATATAGATAAGGAGAGCAAATGATGGAAGAAGGATAGAGATAGAGTAAAAATATTGAAATCAACGCCATCTTCAGTGTGCCGCAAATGAAACTCGCAAAGAAAGGATATAAAATAATAAGAGAAGGACAGATATACGATAAGAATTGATCATCAGCGCCATCTCTGAGAAGTTTTAAAAAGATTGTTCTCTACATACATGTTATTAATCATCGAGAGATGGCGCTAGCGATCATTTCTTATCCTATCTCCATCCTTCTCTTATTATTTTCTATCCTTTCTTTGTGAGTTTCATTTGCGGCACTCTGAAGATGGCGCTGATTTCAATATTTTTATCTATCTCTGTCCTTTTCTCACTACTTATTCTCCTTGTCTATATTTGCGATGCAAAATTTGCGCGCTTAAGAGATAGCTCTAATATCTGATTTATTTTATTATTATATTATTTTTCATCTGATTAAAAATTAAAAATCTTGACATAATCAATTCGAATCAATTTTTATATATAAATATGTAAAGTATAATTGGAGATGTAATTTAAATCTAAATTAATTACAATTAAAATGACAGTAAAAAAATAATAAAAGAATTGTACAATTGGCATTAAATTTATTGCTGAAATATAATCTTAATCTCTGTGTGTATCGTGAAATGTCAAGTTATATGGATCAAGACCTTTCTCACGAAAAATATTTATCGATTAATAAGTGCAATCTATTTTAATATAATATATGTATGCAACGAAAACACACACACACACACACACACAATATTTTTATTAATTTTTAATCAAATCGAATCAGTGATATTACGAAAAACTCGTACGATACACGTGAGAAGAAACAAAGAATGTTCGTTCATTCGTAAAAATCGGCCTGACACGCGACATTTGAAATTTACTGGGCGCGAAAGTTTAATGAAAGCCATGAATCGGCCAACAATAGAAATCATAAAATCTTGGATGCTCAGAATTCTTCACGAACTTTCCGCAAACAGGGATCCACGCGTGTAATGGAATGCTAATCGAACAAAATTCCACACCACTTTTCACCCATCGCTTCGCCTACGCAAGAACAAACGACAATTCAAAAATCAACATCGTTAAAAAAAAAAAAAAAATGGATTCTCGATCCCATAATAAACGCTCGAAACAATTTTATGCTGAAATTCCGTTTTCTTTTTCGTTTCCACGTAAAAGATGAGATGACGCGTGTAGAAATGTTAAAAAAAAAAAAAAAAAAGAAAAAAGAAACATTGATAAAAATCTCGTTTAAAATTCATAATTTATCATTACATATATCTCACATTCCCTACTTCCGTTTTTAATTGCCGTTTGTTCCCGTTTTCAATTACACGTTGAACGGGCGTGTGACGTAACGCGAATTAAAATTCCAAGTCGAAGATTCCACGGTTACGTGATCCACTTTTTCACGCGCATCGCACGAATTTCGTTAGCCGAACTAGTCGTGTAAACTCTGGTTACGGGAGGGGGAAGGGGGGAGGAGGAGAGGGACGCAACGGAGAGTGGATCGATTCCATTAGAGGAGAAGTTTAAAGTTTAGCATTGTTACACGACTGACCTTTATAGGCAGCCGAGGGTTCCGCCCGTTCAAGCTTCTCACGAAAATTTCTTTCTGCGTGCGTTTCGAGATTTTTCTTTAATTCGAAGCGTCGATAGAACGCTATATACTACAAGCCTGATCATCAAGCAATTTTCATTTCTTCGATAACGATTAACAGCACTTTAATAAACTGCCTGTCTAATCTTTGGAACAGAAACTTCCTCTGAGAGTGTTTTAAATGATTTATTAACGATGTATATGTGATAATAACACGAAATGATCGAAGGATATAGATAAATTATTGTGTACTTTCCATTACATGTCGGATGGTTGCGTGCAAGAAGTTGTCGTGTCGCTGTAATTTTTGAGCTGGTCGGCGAAAGATAGTAAATAAATACGTGAAAGGTGTCTTATACGTTTGAAAGTGGATCAATTTTTGTCACATGTTGCTCGAATACAAGAAGAGTAAGTAAGTATTTATTATTCTCAAAAAAAAAAAAAAAAAAAAAAAATGTATATTTGAATAATAAAAAAATATTAAAGATAAATTTGTGTAACAGTTGCTTGATAAATTAATAAATTAATCATTACGAGTTTACTCGTTAGATTGGTCATACTCGAAAGATCACGGTGCTGCAAAGATGCTCATTGAGCACGAGGAAGGTTTGTTTACCCTGACCTACTTCCGGTCAAGTTCATTGCTCATCCACGCCACGTTGTCCTCACCTTGCACGCGTACCGATCTCCTCTCTTCCCGATTCCTTCTCTGCGCTCATCTGTCTACGTTCCATCTTCCACACCTACGATAGGGAAGAAACAACGATCGTGGTAACCCCGTTCCCCCGATACATCGTGTTTCAATAGTGGAAAAAAGACGAGGCAAAAGTGGAACGTCTCTTTTTCACCATTTAACAAATATACGCCTACGTTATTCGCGCGATGGAAACTGGACGCGTTTTGAAAAATTGAGAAGGCAAATCTTGCTCGCTCGATATTTCTTCTTTTTTCTTTTTTTTTTCCCCTTTCCGATTATTCTAACGTAATATCTTGGAAACTGTAATATTTGTTTATCTTTAACGATTTTTTTTTTTGTTTAATTAACAGACAATCTGCTGCTCACTTTGTTAGATTGAAAAATGTACAAAAAGAATGTTCCAGTTTTTTTCTTTTTGGAATAGAAATTCTAAGATATGGTAGATTTTGTTTTTATATAAATAATAATGCGAGTTAAAAACAGTGTAAAAATTTTAGATGTGAGAATCAGTTTTAGAAAGTATCTTTCACCGTGACTCATTTTGTTCTTTCAGTTTTGTTCTTTTAAAAGAATTAAAGCATGTTTTGCACATATTTTAATGCAAAGATTAATGGAAATATAATAGAATAATAATTCTTTGAGGTTAGATAAATCAAATGCAAAAACAATTAAATCACTTTTTTTTTTAAATAATAATAGAGGTAGAAGTAGACTAAATAAATATTTTTATGAAGACGTATTATTACGAGCCTACCATAAAGGATAATTAATCTTAATTGTCGCTTCCGTTCGTAAAGCGATAAATCTGTGCAATACGCTTCACTTAAGACATTTATCAATTTTAATTTTAATCGTTTAAAACGAGTTGATATGCAAGGATAATCTTCGAGAGAACACATCGATTACAATTCATCGATAGAGATGGCATGTAATAATACAAAACAATAACATAATTATTACTCGAGCAATCTCCGTAATTCTAATTGAAGAGATTAACATTTTTATGTTTCGTTAACTTCACGCTACGATATTACTTAAATTAAACTAAGATTCTTGGCGAATTGTTACATTTAGTGCATTTTAATTGAGATAGAAAATATATGTAGGAAATTTATGGATATTTTTGAGGTTAGGATAATTACAACGATTGCTCGACATTGCATTAAAGAACAATTAAATTTAAAAATAAAAAATAAACAGGGTTATTTTTTCTTGTAATAATATCTTTGAGCCAATAAATGGTTTCTGAAAATGATCGAGCCAAGTCTTTCGAGAATTTCTCGGTCATGTTTGCCATCCGGCGAGAATCCTCTATAATTTCATTACTTCCCTTAGTGTTTCCCTGGAGTAGCGACAAATTGTGTTCTTCTTTTTCTGCTTCAAGCAAGGTAACGAAGAAAATGGAAGTTCTGTGAAGAATATGGAGACTTAATGAACGAAGAAATTTGATAACAAAGAATTATTTACATTCATATGGAAGATTATTTTTAAAGATTACCATTAATTTAAATACAATAACAAATAATAAAAATAAAATTCTCTTTGTTAACGTACCATCACACAAGATTCTAATTACACGTAATTATAAATGCGATCTTCCAACAAATATCCGCTAAAATAAATTTATTATAATTAAGATTAAAACAATATTTCCAATGAATTTTAAACATATTAATACGTGAAAACAAATTAATTACGTAAGGAAAAGTAAACGAAGTTGTCCTAAATTCCACGTTCAATCGATAGTTGTGTATACTTAGCAAATATAGAGACCAAGAAACGAGCCAACTTGCGTGTCCAGCGAAAGGAGTTCCCAGTGGAAGTCGATACGAATTATTAAAGTAATTACACGGAAAAAGCACTACTAGAGGCTGGACACCGTGGAGGAATGTATATTCTGCCTTGCTTTCACCTGCCGTCGATATCCAAACCTGAGACCGACGATGTTGTCACAAATACAGGAATCCATTGTCTTCGTGATCAATTGCATCCAAGAGGGTAATCCATCGTTTCTGCTCTTTCATTTATTCTCTGGAAATAATGCAATACGGATGAAGAATAGGTTAGAAAAGTGTATGGTTATGTTCGACATCCAATAGCTGTGTTTCTAATATGACGAGAAGAAAAAGAGTTAGTTTGGTAAGATGGTTACCTGAGGGCGTTCCTGTGTACCATCGTGGAAACACGATCCACGTAAAATTAGCTTGCCAGTTTCCTTTCTTTTTCTTCATTTTTCTCCGTCTTTTTTTTCTTTTGAACATACTTTTTCGTTTCAAGCTTGTTGGAGATAACTAGAAAAAATGATGTAGATTTTTAGGTTAGGTTTGTGCTCGTTAACGAGAATTTTTGTCAAGGAAAATTTTGATTGTATAAATTATGATGGCATTGAATTTTTTAAAGAGCAAACGAAAAAAGGAAGCACGAGAACGAATAAAGGAAAATAGAAAATTAGAAAAGGAAAAAGGGATAAGAGAAAAAGAATTAACAAAGATATAAGATAAAATGAAAAATCGTAGGGAATAGAAGTGACGAAGGAAATCTCGCTAGTTCAATTTCACAAGGACATCTGGTGATCTAATCGTCGAAGTACTTCGATCGATCGCTCTCCGCTCTATAACAGTGTACTTAAGTAGAATAAGAGATGTAAGAAAGATTTAATTCGTTTTATCATATTGCAAATGAATTTCTCACTTTCTGTCAATTATTGATATTCACTCGCGAGAAGAAGATTCTTTCTAACGCGAAATCTTTTCTCGAAACATCGAAATATTAAAATGTTTTACATTGGGCGTTGCAAGTAATCGAAGCTTGTATATAAGTGATCCGTTACTTTCTAAATTCTTGTGCGTCTATGAGTAATAATAAGCGATCACGTAGCATTGCGTTTTATCAAAAACCGACGTGGACGTGTTCGTAAATGAAACGTTACATTTTTTTTTTTTTTTGTTACGTGCAAGATTAATTCTTAAATCACGTATTGTCCTGGTAAAAACTGGTAAAAATTCGTCTACTATATATAAAGATAGAAAGGAGAGGCGTTAAAAATGCGAGTTTGATTAGTGATTTCCGATAGGCTTGTGTGCATAAAAATAAGTATCGGCAGAAAGTTTCGCATCAATAAAACAAATCATGAACAACGGAACGAATAAATTCCGACAAAACAAATGGGACACTCCTCTTATTCTATCCTTCTTTTTTTATGTTTGTAAAAACTTGAATTTAATTACTTGCCAAATTACATAGTGATTAAATTATTAGAAAAATACAAACGTGAAATAGCGAAACGTAATATATTTTATCCGTGTAACAAGTCACACAACAATCTTATATAAACTTATAACAATATCCAAACACAGTTATAACAGTTATAAGTTATATTATTTTTATTATTATTACAATCTACCATCATGAAAATTATTATAAATATCAAGTGGCATAAAAATGTTTGCAACAAGGAAGAAAATGAAAAATCTTAAAAACAACTTTGCTGAATATAAATGAGATCCGATAAAGAGATCCGAGGTATCTAGGTCTGCCCGGTATCTTTTCCCTTTCACCAGTGCCACACGACGAAATGCAATTTTCTACGTGTATCCACCGCACGCTCATACGTGCTTTTGTTTCGACGCAATGTGCGCATGTGTGCGGATCACACGAGTTAACGTAATCACGTGTGCGTACAACTCTACACGGCTCTTATTTAGGGCGTACTCGACGACCTTAAATTACGCGCGATTTTAGAATCGGGATGCTACGCACACATTACAAAATTCGCATAAGAGACGGAGACAATGCGAAGGATGACACGTTATCTCTGAGCCTTTCAACAGAGGGGTCGAGTACATGGGAGCGGAATGGTACTGGATACCGTGTAATCATCACAGCTCGCCGTGTATCCGGGCATTGAATTCGCGGATTCCCCTCGGCCTCCTTCGAATCCTTCTCATTGTACGCTTTTAAATTTCGCAAGAAGGAGTAGGACCTCCGATCACTAGAGAGAAACGATCAAACGTGTAATCAATTCAACCAAGATAACACCCTGATGTTGCAATTCTTCTCCGGAGAATAATTTTTTTTTTATTAAAAAATATGAATAATTAATGGATTTTATTTAATGAGGATATTTTTAATTTAACCGATTTCGAATTTTAATACGAAGAAATTACGATAAAATATTGATCTACGTATTAGCATATGTATAATTTACTCTTTTTATCAGTAATGCTAATAAAACGCGAGATGTAAGAGTTTCGAAACAAGGACATTGAAAGCTACGTTGGTCCATAGCATGAGAGAGGATAAAAAGGAAACGATAATGACGTCTACAGTTGACGCATTTCCTGACAATGCCTAGCGAGACGTGATCTTGGCTACGACTAGTTTTTCCAATTGTTTTGCATAGACTTATTTCGATTACGCGATACCGTTCCTAGAATGGCAAAAGAACGTTATGTATTGTCATCGTTGTCCCACTACCAGCAACCTACACGCGTCCATACCACTTTGTACCACTTATACCATTATAATACCACTTGTAAATGCTATTCTTTCAGTGAAACGGAAAAAGTTATACAATTAGCAAGAATATTCCGTTCGACTGGAATATAATGGGGTAGAGAACGATATACCGTTATATAATTCTTCTATTAACGACCGTTACGTTCGATTTAGGTTGAGTTGTCTTCGATAAAAGGCGTCCTGCCTTGCGACGAAGTTTTTCTTCCTGGTCGGAGAATCATAACGCATGGAAGCACCGTGCAAGCTGTGGCCAAGTGAGTGACCCACGATCGGTATATCGCTTGGGTTGCGTAACATGCTCTACAAGCGCGCCACCTCTCACTTCTCTCGTTCAAACTGACGGTTATACCTCGTGCTCGGAAAAGCTGCTTGAAATTCGATCCGTTCGAACGGTGATGTTTCGTGAAATCTTATATTAGATTAGGTGTAGAATATTTTAATTCGTTGCTTAAGTAACGCGAAGGATGATCGCGAATGAAAAATGAATATTAGATAACGTGTATGTAGCGTGATACGATAGGATTTTAGTGTCTTTTTTTGCGTAATGTTATATTAAATTGCAACCAGCAAAATATTGAAAAAAATGTTGGAAATATTGAAATCTAGTTGACAATTTAGAAGCATATTTAATTAAGAGGTAAATAATCTAATTATGATTACAGTTAAATACAGTTTAGAAAATTTAACAACATTATTTATTGAATTCTAAGTGGAATACTTTTCAAATTTCTAGAACGAAAGAGAAAATAACGATTGTATAAATTTATATAAGGGAAAAATTGTAAGTATCATCGATGTAAATTTATCTTAAATCGTTTTATTACTTACTGATTACTCTTAAACGTATTTTTAACGTAAAATCCTAATTAGTTTTTACTTATATATTTTTCAGTATCTTTCATATTTGTCGCACGAATATCACTTTCATTTTTGCTAATCTTTACTTATTATATTATTATTATCATTTGCGTTAAAAGATATTTAATCTAGAAAATATTCGCAAGTTTACACTGATCTTCATCTTTATCAATATATAGAGGAAGAAATTAAGAAATCAGGATCTATTTCGATTGGCAATTGGATCATCCTGATCGACGAGCACGTCTATAGGAATCGATGGAGTTTCGTGATCCATTAGATCGTAACGTTCGATCGATGCAACGTTCAACTCGTACGTGAATCGAGTTCGACGAGCAGAGTGATTTAGAACGTGCTTAACTTCTGCAAATCCAAATGGTTGCGTAAAGGTAAACTAGTCTTTTCTACACCATATTTATGAAACGAGGAATATTAATACCTTCTTAAGACTTAAGTACCGGAATCAGAATTTAGAATTCTATTTTTGATCATATATTTATATGAGATCCACGATTTGGATTTGATTAAAATCAAAGTTTTCCAAAATCCATTTCAATTATTACCAATTTTTCCTTCAAACCATATCTCTCAGCTTAATACACCCAAATACATAAAGAGATTTGACGAATTGTCGATTGCAAATAAATATATCTCGAAACAAAAGGAGGAGTGCTCTCACCAACGGTTGAGTGAATTTCTCTAAGAAAAATGTGTACTTTTCAGAGCAACGGTGGAAGGATGCGTGGTATTACTCGATGGAAAAAGATACCTGGAATTGTCTCAGTTTATACCGGTTGTTCGTGGGGCCAATCGAACGAGAGGCTTTCTCCTGGATCACTCGTTTGCACCGAGTCTCCTCGTCGTCTGGAGGGGATATCTATATAGGCTGTCCAGTCTGAGTGTGCCCCTTCAAACTGTTCGCGATCCTAAGCCCGTGCACGACACCTTGATTTGTTCAAAATTTTCAACAAATCGCTCGATATTCGCTCGCAGTTCGAATCTTCTTCTTCTTCTTCTTCTTTTTTTTTTTTTTGAAAAAGAAACGGAGGAATTAAGCTGGAGGAAGAGAAAAAGGAGAAGAGGAAGAGTGGTGAAATATAGGAAGGGGCACGAGGGACATGGCTCGATCGTGGTGCATTGTGAGAGAGTGCAATTGAGACGAACAATAAGCAGCGAAACGTTAGACGAGTTTAGTAGCAAGCTTTTCATCCCGAGGCGGAAGTCTGCATTCGTCTCTTGACCGTTTGCTGGGATTATCCTGCGCCATGGTGAGTGATTGTTGATACCGTGTTTCAAAAATCGTTTGAACGTATTTTTTTTTTTCTTTCTCGTTTTTGATTTCGGATGAATTTAATTCCTCACTCAGGTAAAATTTGTAGTAATATTAGATTTAACTTAATTGATTCATTGCATTTTATAGATTAAATATTTGTCGAAATAAAACAAGATAAAGGATATTATCTCGATTCCACACTTTCTATCGTTAATGAAATTAAATCGTGCATTGACTTATCACACGTGCTTATACGGATTAGAGGAAGTAAATTATGGAAAGTAGCATTTCTCTTTTATATTAATTAATTTAAACTAATATATGAATCAGCGACAAATACTTGAAAATATATCGTAATAAATAAAGTTCACTTAATATTTTTTATATGATTGAACTCTAAGTTACAAAAAGGGGTCGAAATTAGTATCGTTAATAGAGATAAATTTATTTCTCTTTTTTCTCACGTTCTTCAAAATTTTCTAATTAAAAAAATAGGTTACTAGAATAGGCTGCTACATTATAAAATAGAAAAAAAGACACGGTTATTCTAAGAAAAAGAATTTCCTTTGTTTAAAAAAAGAGAGAAAAAAAAATCTAGATGCAAAATGGAATAATAGGCAAAATCGAAGTTCTGGCGGTGGAGGAAGAAATGGGGGTCAGTGTGTGAACAGCTTCGCTCCTTATGTCGCAATTCAAGAGGTCGCCGACCGTTTTCCTTCTTCGATCGTATTACTGTGCTTCTTTCTCTTTTCCTCCTTTTACCATGCCAAATTTTCTCCTACGAGAATTTTCTTCTACTCCTTTTGTTCTTCGTTTTATGTTTTCTTTTCTTTTCTTTTTTTTTTTTTTTTTTTTAAGGAAAATTAATCGATAGAATGCACGAATGCATTGAAAATACAACATTCGATAAGATGGATTCTGATTCTGAAGATTTTGATTCTGAAGTATTTCTAGGTAGAAACCTTAAGGTTGAGGGAAAAGAAGGAATCGAAGAATTTTAATACTGTGTTAATAGAGGAGAGAATCGAATGGCAGATATAATTTCTCGTTCTGTTGCTACCTGTCACGACAAAGTGTTGGCTCGAGATTTTGTTAATTAGACGCGGGAAATTCAAATAAATCGAAGAAAATCGCAATTTCGTTTCTTCTCATCCCAAGATTTATCGTTGCATTCCAATAGACGGATAGAAGTCAGATCTAGATTTTTATTCAAACTCATCTTAACCATCTTGAACTCGAAATTCTCTTTCAACTAGAATAATATCAAAGGACCGGAATAATATGGAATATGATATCAAAGAACTAAAGGAGATTAAATTAGACGCGGGAAATTCAAACGAATCGAAGAAAATCGCAAGATTTATCCAATAAATAGATACAAATCGGATCCAAATTTTTATTCAAACCATCTTAAACTCGAAACTTTCTTTCAACTTACAATCGGGATAACGTGGCATAATACGAAAGTCGATCGAAAGAAAAAAATAAAGGATGATCGATCACGCGTTTAGCTTCGAAATGATACACTACGCAGCAACGTATTCGTGTTGAGCAACGAGAAACGGAAAAGCGGGCGAAAGAAGGAAAGAGGCACGTTAAAGAACGGAAGGATTGGGATCTATCGTACGGAGGTTAAATAGACAATGAAGATTTGCGGCGTCGATAAGTCGAAGCATAGTCGAATCCCTTTTCAGTTTCCTCTCGTCGCTCCTTTGTTCGTTCGAAGTCCGCTCGATGAATTCGTCGTAATTATAAACGGTGTGTATAAGTGATCCGCATTGCATAATCCTTTCATTATCATCACGATATTGTGTCGTAGTTCGAGAAAAATCGTTTATCGTCGATTAAAAAAAAAAAAAAAAAAAAAAAAAAGGATCGATGAAATCGTGCGAATATCACTAGGAACCGTTCTCCGGTTAGTTTACCTTCCTTTCTCCTCGTTGGAATGCATCAAAACGTTTGTCGGTTACCAGGAAGTGTTTCGATACGTTTCGTTTGGAAATTTACAGGAGGAGGGCCTGGGTGGATTTTCGTTCGACGAATGATAGCTTTGATAACATCGATATTTTCTTATAGAATTATGTTAATTTCAAAACTTTCCAACGTCGAGAATGATGAAAAAAATAAGATAAGTCGCGCTTTCGTGACAAGAAATGATTATTTCTGAATATATAGAATTTTATTATCCGATCGAAAAATTTTTTCTTCTCTGATCGATTATAAGATTAAGATAAGATTGATTCTTTTTTAAACGTAATTTTTTCTTTCTACGATAATGAAAAAATGCACGCGAGATCAAAAGTGGTCCAGCAGTCGAAAAAGTGTGAAGGTGAAAGTATATGTATATATACGTAGAGGTTATACGAAAGAAAAAGAAGAAAGTCGAGTCGATGAATATATTAAGTGGAACGGACGAGAATACGTCGAAGAGGAGACACGGGAATCGGGACTGTCTGTGGGGGAATACGTGAGAAGGAAAGATCGGCCACCTGTATTGTATTTTTCCCTTTCCGATTGTTTCATTGTAATATCATTGTGAAAGTGTTCGCGATAATGTTTACGTTTTAATGTTACATAATTATCGTATTAATAGAGAACGAGCGGTGCTATGGTGTAATATGGACGAGCGCGTGACATACAAGTTATTGATAATCGTGAGATTGCATCGTGTGATGAGAAACGATACATTGTTTCGTACAATTTAACGATCATTTAAACGTTCCATTGTGCGAGATAATGGTTACAAGAAAGAAGCGAAAAAAGTATATTAAATATATACACGTTTCGATGATCAATTTAATAATTTTAGAAAAATTAAGAAACAATCGATTATGCTTATTAATGCATGTTATTTTCTTCTTACGTTACAACATATTTTTTACGAAATTCATTTATTAGAGATAGAAATGTTACATTACATACGTTACTTATTTTCGTGACATCACTTTAATACTTTAATGATACAGGTCTTTAGTATTTATCTCAGTGGATAAATAAATACAAAGAAATTCACGAACGATATATTACCATCTTCACGCTTAACAACTCGAACACGTTTCTAATTTTTCATCGTCGAATAAAACCACGCAACTGTCACTTTGAAATGACTTGAAAATCCCGCCAATTATCCAAGCTTGGAATCGTTTCTACCGACGAAGGAACGGAACTGACAGGCAACTATATACAGTTGTTAATCCGAGCGATCACGGGACACCTTCTCGAAACGAAAGTTTTTCGAGAGAAACGGTCGAACGCAAAGATACAAGTAGAGCGTGAAACGACGAAGGACGTTTGTATATTTTCGCGTGTCGTGTTTCCCTTTATGATCAGAATGGCTACCATTTGGCCGGCCACGCGTCGTCGTCGTTTCGTGTCTCACCGATCCGAGAATCGAGTTGATTGGCGTGTTATATCGGACAGCTGTTCGTTTGGAAACGAGCTCGTTGGTGTCCGCCCTCCCCTTCCCGTATTTTCACTATTATTCGATCGCGTGCGATTTCTTTGACCGCTCGAAAGAACCTTTATAAAAATTGTCCAACAAGTTTAGAAAGGAAAATAGATCGATAAATTGAGTCGAGATTCATAGATATTGTTTCAAATAGAGTTGGGTATTAATTCGTTGTAAAAAGTTAAAAATTTTAAATTATTTTAAAATAATTATTATAATTAATCCGCTTTTCGTATAATCTTGAAGAAATGTAATTACGTTTACCGTAACTATATTATGATTATTTACGATTATTATGTTTCGAATAAATTTATCGAAGTGACATTATTCATAAATAGAGTTATTAATTTTATGTAAGTTAAGATTTTGATGTATAGAATATGCTAAGAATTAGATTGAGTATATAAGATTGAAAATTCAGTATTTCGATCATAAAGCATTTTACAAGGAGAAAATTCTAACGATCGAAGAATGATTTTAATTATGGTTTCTTTGACTCGAACTTTACGACCGTTCTCTTAAACCGCTACTTTCTGTTGCTGGTTAACACCGAATATCCCCGATGAGCTGCAAAATGTGCCAGAAGTAGGATATACGCTAGGCGTAGATAAAAGGAAGTAGAGAAAGCTTAAATTTACGAGTACCGTGAACTTTAGAGTATTCATCTAAATTGGTAAATCACCTTTCCCCATTTCAACGGTCGATGCTTCGTTCGCATTCCGAGCAGAAATTTTTCCAAGATGATCTCGATACATTTTCTCCATTCATCTTTCTCCAATCACTTCGAAGTGAAAACACGTATTGAATCCGGTTTTACTATATACGTAAAAATGATTATCCTTGCTTTAAAAGTAAAGATGCTTCACAGTTGTTACGTTCGAATTAATTTGAAAATAAAACAGAATGTAAAATTTTGCAACATTGCAATTTTTCCATATGGAACGATTTTTTGGAGCGAAATAAAAAATGAGAAAGGTTAATAAGCGTCTTCTTATTCGCAAGAGTATTCACTCTCGACGATTCTTTTTCCCTCGTTAGAGAAGCATTGCAACCGACTATCTTCATCTTCTTTCTTCTTCTTCTTCTTCTTCTTCTCTTCCACTTTTCCGCCCCTACTTTTTTTTCCACGTTTCTCCATTCAGATGTAAACACAGATGTGGCTTTTGGCTATAGTCCAAGATATTCAGGGACAAGTTTTTATAAAGAGTGGCCACTTCTAGCTACTATAAACTTTTTCGAGAACGCGTTGAAACTCAACGGTCAAAAACTTGGACTTATTTTAATTTTCGATCGATATACTTCTTTCGTTCTTTATGAATAAATGAATCGTTTCCATGTATCGTTCGAGAATTAAATTTCTATAAAAATATAAAGTCGTTGAATTATATAAAATGAAGGAACTTACGTAAAGTTGCGTAATCGTAAAACCGATAATTATACTACATATAATTGAAAAAAACTTGGAGGAAATATGAATCAAACTTTCTTTATTATTTTCTTCGTCTTATTTTAACTTTCCAACTTGTCATTGATCGTTTGTTGCAATAATTGGATTTCGCTGTTTCTTTAATTATTGCTTTTATCGTATCATGTTTCGTTTAAAACATTGCGATTTTATATTTGCTATTCCGTTCACACATTCGCGTTCTTACACACGTATTATTTATATATAATATAATCTTCGATGTCATAGAATGGTTTCGCATCGAAGTATCGAGTAGTAGTATCACAGATTTATACGCAGACATTCCACGTAATATTCTACTTACGTTTTTCAATAGGGATTGAAGCAAAGCTATAACAATAAGATTATACTTTATATCGTATACCGAGTTTCAACTTTCCGATTCACAATTTTCTCATCGACTTTCACGTCAAAATAAGAACTTTAAACACCCGATCAATTTTGCAAAACCTGTATCGCGAAAACTGATACATTTCTTTTCCTTTTATTTCCTATCATATGAAGCGATGCAATGATAATAATAATAATAATAATAAATTATTATTATTTTTACGTTATTAAGATAAACAATTTCTCGTATTAATTTTCACTCTACGTTAACCCATTAAAATCATCAATTAAAATTTAATCTTCCACTTCCTTAAAACTCTTCCCAAACAAATTGACATTCTTCCTTCTTCGACACCTTCCCACGTCCTTGTCAATCTACACACATACACAACGAAGAAGTCTGTGGAAGAGAGGCTGTGTTCAACCGTGCTCTTCTCGAGATCAATCAGTGGACCGCGCCTTCGCAGAAGCGACCGAGAGAAAGGTGGCTCGACCTCGTTTCTGATTCCAGCATCGGTGTCGGCTCTCCTCGATTGATAATCTTCTTTAACTGCACTTTAATTTGCTCGCGAGGAAAATCTCATGGATTAATGAACATTTTACATAGAAAAAAAAAAAAAAAGAATTATTAAACCTAACCTTTTCACAATTTTTAATATAACAGCATCTCAAGCCATTTTTCTAAAAAGATATCTAAATTTTGTTAAAAAGGAAAAGAAATGTACGATATTGAAATAATGTGGTAAATAAAGGAATTATTAAATCTATATATATAATAATCTTTTCATTTTTATAATATAAGCTTAATTTTTCTAAAAAGATGTCTAAATTTTGTTAAAAAGGAAAAGAAATGTAGAATATTGAAATAATATGGTAAATAAAAGAATTATTAAATCTATATATATAATAATCTTTTCATTTTTATAATCTTAAGCTTAATTTTTCTAAAAAGATGTCTAAATTTTGTTAAAAAGGAAAAGAAATGTAGAATATTGAAATAATGTGGTAAATAAAAGAATTATTAAATTTTTCTTAAATTAATCTTTTCATTTTTATAATATAATGATATCTTGAGCCATTTTTCTAAAAAGATGTCTAAATTTTATTAAAAGAAGAAAAGAAACGTACAATATAGAAATAATGTGATAAATAAAAGAATTATTAAATCTAATCTTTTCATTTTTATAATATAACGATATCTTGAGCCATTTTTCTAAAAAGATGTCTAAATTTTATTAAAAGAAGAAAAGAAATGTACAATACTGGAAAATAAGATTCTCAAAAACGTATGAGCAAAGTACCGAGCAAAAATAGGTTTGACTGTATATCGAACATTATTATATATATATATATATATAGTCAAAAGAAAGAAGAGAGAAAGTTGTGTACACAGTTAACAAGGGAACGCCCGTATGAATCGAGGGAAAGATCGTCGGAAGTAGAATCTTGTATGCGCTTGTATCGGCTTTCTTCGATAGTGAAAGGAAGAGTTTTTTTTCTTTCTTTTTTTTTTTTTTTTTTTTTTTTTCAGATACGGATCCCATACGAGATCGATTTCTCGTAAGAGGGAGCCACGAAAGCGTGCAGATGCGTCTTTTAAACTGTTGTTGGAAAAAAGAGAAACAAGCTTGCTACTTATGTAGATCGTGAAGATTCGTTGTTAGAAAACTGGTTTCGAAAATTGTTGGATCGTATTCCCAAGATGATCTTCTGATCTGGTTAAAGAGCACGCAAAGTTGTCGATCGATTGAAAATTGAACGATCGAGATTCATTGAAGATTTCATTGCTAGGTTAGGTTTCGTATACGTGATATATGATATTGTCGTATACGTAGGTTCAACGATATATCAATTTCATATCTCGAAAATGATTTTTAGGAATTTTAACGAATTAGATTAGATCGTGGGCGTGAAAATAAGTTGATTGAAAACATGGCATTAGATTATTTATGTTTGAGAATTTCACGCTATGAAATTGTAATGAAATTTCTTTCGAATGTATCGAACGAAAACCGATTTCCACGCAAAAAATATTTCGAGTATAACGATCCGTTCTTTAACAAATCTGAAAACAAAAGTTTTATTTATTTTATTTATTTATTTATTTTTTTTTGCTTAAAAATTCTGCGATCCCCCACGCGACACGAGAAAGCTTCTATATCTTATAGCAGTAATACTGTTCCTTTCCGGAACAGAGTACAATTGTTGTGGCTTAAATCGTTCCTTTTATCGCAAGAAAAGAAAACTCGGAAACATTTATAATAAATAACCGCAGCCCACTGCTTCGAAATAGTCGCACGAGAAGTCACTTTTAACGTTTGCATAATGCCAACTGCACCGATTTTACGACGTTCGTCGTGCGATGACCGAAATTTCGATCAGGAAGCCGTCATGGGGATCCGATTCGCATAATGCCATTGCGCAACGTGAATTGTGAATCGGCCTCTCTGCTACATACACGGTGTAAAATATTTGCACAGTGTTTTTCTTCTAATTTTATAAATTAATAATATTAATTTAAAAAATGATCGGTCAAATTCAACTATTTTTACGTAATTAATTTCGAGAAAATGAACTTTGAAAATTCTTTGGATTTATTTTTATAGGATCGCGTTAAAGAATATCTGAAAGAAAAAATTATAAGGATGTTTGATCAAGGAATTCGATTAAGAAAATTCATTGGCTTCGAGCAACAATTTGTTCGTAATATTTTCGAAATAATAGACGTAGTCATTTTCTCAAAAAAGAAAAAAAAAAATGAAAACGAAAAATCCTATATTTTCGATTTATCTTTTCCAATTATACTCTTCGAAACACCCTATATAATACAGAAATTGAGTTAAAATAATATAAAATGAACGTACACTTAAATCTGACCGATTTTAATATTTTTCTCATTTACTATTTTTACTCGACACGAAATATAATAATTAATAACGCAAAATATATAACGACGAATATATATTTTTTCCTTTTAAATTTTGAACGTGTGCAAATACACGCTCCTACTGTATACATCGGATTTCACAGTCCGTGAATCCCCGTTTCCATTGTGAGAATGACGAAGAAAGCAGAAAGACCACGACCCGTGTCCGGCACGCGATCTTCCGCGATGAGAATGTACAATGTAATGTAATCAGAATGATGTCAGTAGTACGTTCTTTCGGCAAGATTCTTTTCGAACGGAAGAAAGTCGGCGACTCGTTGAGATAGATCGAGATCCGTAATCTCTCTTTTGATTATAAACTTCGTGTCGAAACGAACTTAACCGAACGATATTTCCCCCTCCCCTCCCCATTTTTTTCCAACCACGGTTGCAATCACCGTTTCAGCAATGCGGTATTGTTAAGCATAAAATAGAAATGAAACTCTCTATGATTATGGAGGCAGCGCCAAATTGGCCTTTATTTCATCAAATTGTTCGTCCATTAAATAGATTGTAATTCGAAACAGGAATTATTTACAATGGGAAAAATTATTTTCACGTTTACTTTGAGAGAATTATTATTCGAAGCGTGGACGATTAATAAGTGAATGCCATAACGTAAGATAATTTGAGAAAATAAGAAAAGTGAAAAATGAAGAAATGATAATATATATTAATCGCAAAATGGAAAGGACGAATGACGAAATGTTGCTCGCCGAGGGTTTCCACTCATTTCGAAAACTCGAGTGAAAGATACACTGTGATAATTATTAGAAACCATCCGTTTTCAGAGTTGTTCACAGTTCGTTAGCTGCAGTTGCACTCTGAATATCTCGACACGCAATATAATAATATCAACGACGATGATGATTATTCTTTAGTCGTTAGTTGAATATGCAACGCGAGCTTTGAACGAATGTTTTCGAAATCTTTTTTTTTCGAAATCGCCAATCGTTTTACGATTGTATAATTATTGTTCATTAAAAAATTATCGCGTTGGAAAATATATTTATGTAACATAACTTAATTCGTTAAAAAGTGCGCATTAATTTACAAATTTATAATTTTTCGAGATCGAAAAAAAAAAAGAAAAACTTGAAAAAATTGAACACTGAATACGAACAGTTGCGCAAACATTACGTGAACGTTACGATTCTCCGACACGGAAATGCGAATCACGTAAAATACGTTTGGTGGAAAATCAAAAAGAGATCGCGACAGTATAATCCCGTATTCGCAAATCGTCTTGCGACAAAGGGAAACGTGCAAACTGTTTGCGTTGCCGAAATTGAATATCGATTCTTTTCATTCCCTAACCCCGCAAAACCCTTAATCTCCTTTTATTAGTAAAAATCTATATTTCGTTTTTTACACTTCTTTGTCTTTCCCTATTCGATTCTATATTTTATTTTGTGAATACAGACGCGTATATATTGGTGTATCGTCGAATAATTAAAAATTCTTCTTTCGACAACTTCGATTCGAAATTTGAAAACATTCGATGAAGATTTAAACGTATTCGTTTTCCATATAAGAACGCGGATCGCACACGACATGCGAGTATAGAGCATGCCACGTTTTGTACTTTTCGAGTTCGCAGTTAGAAGGACGACTACATTCACTGATTAATTTTACTGTTGCAGACCTAGATAAAGTTCCTACGTAGTCCGCCTCGCACAATCCTGAATTGAAAACTTCGAAAATACACGTCGAAAGATTTAATTAATCGCGAAATATTCAAATTCGAAAAATTATTACGGAACAAATATATTTATAAAGAGAAAGAATTTCTTGTTACAAAGTTTTATTATTCCATTTTATAGATACGCTAAAAAAAATAAATTTAAACTTTCTCATCAATCATAAAAATTACGGTTGTCCTACTTTGTGAAAAAAAAATATTTTTTTAATAAATAAAGTAGTGCAATTGCATTTTTTCTATCGAAACAATCCATTTTTATCCATGCTGAATTTCGAATATATCGATCACGAAGTTAACGATAATTTTAAGTTTCGATAAATTTTTTTTTTTCTTAATTTTTGTAATTAGAAAATTTCTCTTCGAATTATTATATAAATTCCATTAATATCGCGAAAGTATTTTCTTTCCCTCTTCTTTTATCTCCTGTTTGCGGTTTTATTAATAGTTATATCAATTGAATCGTGGCTAACTGTTTGTCATAAAACACTTCGGTCTCTTGAGTTCCTGCTGATCACCAAGACTTGCGGTTATATTTTTTACCCTCTTTTCATCCAAGCATAAAATTCCGATCATTCCAATTTACGATCACTATCTCTAGCTGCCATCAAAGATGAAACGAGAAACGAAAACGATCAGATTCCGCCTCGAATTTTATTTTCTTTCAATGAAAATAATTTATCTAAATTCTTTTTTTTCACCTCATCTTTCCATAATATATTTTTCGAATTATTACAAATATTCCGATAATCTATTTTTTAATTATTCGTGAATTGTGAAAATGGAAAAAATACGAGGTAAGCGGATTAAAAATGCAACAGCTTGAACTAGAGAGTAGAGTACAAGTAACGTCTAAACATCGTAAACGCTTCACATGAAATCTTTACTACGCGCCCGTGCGTGCAGAAATCTATTCAATCATACTGCGCATGCTGACAAATGATGTTACTACTCGTTCACGGCCGTTCGTGCGCGGAATACCATTCACAAGTGTTTGGCCAACGCTTGTATTCGCATATCGTTCGTTGACATTCGTTTGCTATATTACTGCTCGAACGAATATCGAAAGGATCGAGAACGGAAAATAATTTTGAAGTATGACTTTTTCCTTTCTAATCAAAGTTAAATATTATTCACTTAAATATTGTCGCGGAAAGAATGCTGGTCTGATTGGTTAATTTGGAAGAAAACGTCTATTTTCACAAGCATTTTTGTCTTGTTCTCTAGCATGATATTTGTCACGTACACTAAACCAAAACGACGATCTGTATCTAAACCTCGATGCATTAGCGTAGCCATAGAATTGAAAGAATTCTAACGTATCGATATAATACAAAATTCTTTTTATTTTTTAAAACATGTGTAACGATAATTGTAAGGATAGTTTAATTTATAAATATAATTTCGAGCAGTTAAGATAATAATTGTACGAATAAGTTAGACATACTACAAATAATTTCAAAAATATTTCAGCTAAAATATGAAATGAAAATAATTTTTACGATTTTAAATATATTACTACGCAGTGTGTGGTGTCAGAATTGTCAACAAAGCGTTTGAAGTGGAGATAGGCGGTCCTAGCGAAAGACCCCTCTTGCCCCTGTGCCGTCCCGCGAGACTTTTTTCGAGCAGTGAACAGTATATGCTTACAAATATACACAACAGTGAGAAGAGTAATAAAAAACCAATGATATATTCGTAGGATAATTTTAGAGAGTTCCAAACAAAAGTTGTTGTAACAAAATTTCCGTTAATTTCGTTTATTTAATTAAGTTACAAACAATTGACTAAGTAAGACGATAAAATACAGTTTCGCTCTGCGAATTTACATTCTATTTCCGCTTCGTCTAACGCGAATTTAAATTGTTTCGTAACTCGATCAACATTTTATGTATACCAACCAACTTCTGCATTCGACTGGTCCAAAGAATAAATTATACCCGTACACGTGTATTACATTTTTATGATTTCAGACGGTGCACAGGCGTCTTACATTGACGGTATCGGTCTGTTTGATCTTATCGATGAAATTTGGCACGACACGAGGCGAAAGATGGTCGCGACAGGTCTCGAATAGCGAATGGATACCATTGGCGAATCCTAGGGCGGTGCAAACTCAAGTCGAGCAAAACGGCCCGTCTACTGGACGTTTGGCGAGCGGGAGCGCGCAGCTGCCTCAACTTCCTCAACTCTCTCTACCGCCAGCCCTTCAACAACAATATCAAGAGCAATTATTGCAGCTGCAGAAGACTCAGGAAAATATACAAAAGCTGTTGCTATTGCAACAACAGCTTAGAGCTCAACAGCAACTTCTTCAGGTAAAATATTTTTTTATTTTAAACGTAAATTAAAACTCGAATATGAAAGAATCATTCAACCTCTTATTATATTAATTTATATCTTTTCGGTATTCTTTTCAAAGAGTCTTTCCTGAAATTTACAGAAGTCTTTGTTTCCTCAGTCTCAAACGTTCGTACCAAGCGGGTTCAGCAATGCGGACGAGGACAAGCAATTGCATCAAGTCAGATTGGGGGACTCGCAGGTGGCGGATCTTGCTTCCGAAGATCTGGTGCCACCCCTCCCCTTAACCGACTCGTTGCCGTCGGTTTTTCCGCCGCAGAACTTCCTCCCTCAACAACCACCCAACCCAGCCACGAAACAGGACACGAGTCTACCTCAGGAATTGGCTAATTTGTCGGGGCAGGATTTCAAGAACGAGCAGTTGTTGCAACAGAGGCCCAACGTAGGAAATGTTGGACAGATCGAGGGGAATCAAAAGCAAGGCGCGAAACAGATAAAGGAATCAAGCCAAGTCGGCTTGGTGTCTCAAAGTGAGAGTGACCAAGACGAGGACGAAGAGGTTTGTACTTGTTATTTAATATAAAATTATATAAATTTAATAAATTTAATAATTATATAAATTTTTTTTTATTAAATATATAATTTTTTGTACGAAGAATCGAACAAAAATTTTTATCTTTCGCTAAAAAAGGTAATTCTGTAATTGTTAATTTCAATCCATTCCTATATAATAATAAAATTGCTTTATTACAAAGTTCGTTTGTTAATAAAATTTTAAAACGATCAAGAGCAAAGTTCCGTTCGAGATTACAAAGTTCAAGAGTTCTAGGGGTTTCCTCCCCTTCTTATCTCACGAACGACATTCCCAATCCAAGGAAAATTCTTAGAACAAGGAATTATGTCACTCACGAGTTCGCTGTTCAGGAAACGAGTATTATAATAATTTTTCTCAAGTAAAGATGCTGATTGTCATGAAAATTAGCATGTCTCAATCATAGAATTCAACCATAGAATTTTTCTACAAAAAATATACGATTTCACACTGTCAACCCTATAACACTTCATTTCATTTTGTCCTAATATATCCTTTTTATTTCAGGTGCAATTGGTCTACGTGCCGGCGGAAACTTTGGCGCAACGAGGGCAGCCTAAGAGAGGGCGTGGAAGGAAGCAGTATCACCCTCTGCGTCAGCACCAGCAACCCCAACAACTGCAACAGAGCCAAGGCGTGGACGCGATCGGACACGACCAGAACGCGTTTGCCCGTCAAATATTGCAACAGATCCAGATGGAGCGGGAGGAGAAGGCCCAATTTTTGAAAGAGGAACGGATGAAGGAGATCGCGAGATTGAACGAGGAGCAAAGGGCGTTGGAGCGAAAGGCGCGGCTTCAACAGGAGGCACTGCAGAGGGAGCAAGAGTTGCAGAGGCAACGGGAAGCGGAGAAGAAGAAGAAAGAGTTGGAGAGGTTGGAAGAGTTGGCCAAGCAACGGGAGTTGGAGAGGATCCGAGAGGCGAGGGAGAAGCAACGTTTGGAAGAGCTGGAGAGAAGGAGATTGGCGGAGGTCCGGGCGAAAGAAGAGAAAAGGCGAGCCGAGGAAGCGAGCAGGCAGAGGGAAGCCGAGAGATTGGCCGCATTGGAGAGGCAGAAGGAACTGGAGAGGCAGAAGGAACTGGAGAGGCAGAAGGAACTGGAGATCCAACAGCAACGAGAGCGTGAGAACGAGGGCAGAGTGGAGCAGGCCGAGAATCGAGACGTTCAAGCTCAGGCTCTTCCTTTGATCAGAAATCAAAGCCAGCAATTGCATCGTCAACAACAATTGTCGGAAACGCCTAAACAGGTTAAAAGTAAGATCAGAGGCAGGCAAAGGCAGAGGCCTAATTTCCAGGATCAGCAGAGTTATAGAGAAGCTAGCACAACTCTTTCCCCTAATCAGCCTCCTCTCTCGGTATACATGGGAAGTTCCAGCTCGAAGACAACCAACGTCAAAGTTTCTGACGTGTTGAGGATATTGAAGGACGCGAAGACGATAGCTGTTTTGGACACGGTTGGCCCGGATACACCTCAAGTATTCGTGGGCCCAACCAGTTTAGATCCCCCACCGGGTTACGCCAAGTTCGATCTTCCCTACCTGTCGTCCATCGATCACAATCGCGTGGAGAGGAGGGTCGATAAGTTGCCTTTCTTCGTGGCGCCGCTCAGCTTCGATCCTCCTGCAGGATATTCCAAAATCCCTTTCCCGGCGCCACATATAGGATCGGTGGTGGTGAACACGTTGGATAACACCTTGGATCCCACGAAAGACAGAGACGATCCCAATCCAAGCCCGACACCTCTTATAGAGCCTAATTCCTATTTGGACGGTTTGGACGCTGTCTCTGATTCCACTACTCCTTCGTACGAGCCTCAGACGACCATAAGTTATCCCGAACCGTCCAATACTCCCAAATACGAGCAAACGTATTCGACGCCACCCGCCGGATATTCGTCCGGATCCAGATTCAGGTTCAGACAATTTTACGCCGACGGTAAACCTGCTTCCGTAATCGGTACTTCTTACTACGACGAGCAGAAAACCGCGACGAGGAAGGACAAGTATTATATCGACGAAGGTTCGAGAACTACGGAGATTCCCGCGCAAAGTGGCAACGTTGAAACGTCGGTGAGTCGCGCGGAAGAAGTTTCGTATTCCACGACGCCCGCTTTCAAAGAAGAAACTATAGTCGGTCACCAAGACCCGTCGGATCAACTGGCGTTAATTAATGAACAGTTGGCCCAGCAGAGGGAGAAATACAACAGTGGTGGACAGTATGGCGAGCAAAAGGTCTCTAGCGGCCAGGCTGGTAGTTTCAACGGTGAAATCGCTAGCGGTGACGTTAACGACGTTAGAGATTCCGTTGGGCCAACGCAGTATAGCTTGCCAGCCGAGCTGCCCGCGATCTCTCCTCACCTCCCTGGTCTGGTCAACTCACTGTTGGATAAGAGCGAGGCGAAACTCCATACCACTACTACCAGCACGACAACTACGACCACCACTACGACTCAACGTATACCCACGACCACTTATAGGCCTCGCAGTAGACAAAGGTAGGTAGGCGTTGCGCGCGGCGATTGGTTGATTTTTGAACGAATGGTCGGAGAAGGAGAGGAAGAGAGAAATTTGATTGGTAATTTTTAGAAGCAGACTAGTTTCCACGAGGCCGAGAACGACGACCGAAACGACTCCATCGAGCAGAACGAATGTAGATAGAAATCGAAGACCGTACAACAGATCCAGATCTAGATTCACGACTACTACGGAAGAATATCACGAATCCGCTTACGAGCCAACTAGATCCAAAATTCCAGAGACTACGGTGAGATATAACGGGGAGCATAGGAGGCCGACGAGCAGAACGCAGAAATATAGGAATCGAGATAAGATTAGCCAGCAATCCGAGGTACATGCATCTTGTGAATTTATGATTGTCTATAAACTGTTTACGTAGCTATAGTTCAAAAACTTTAAACGATAAATCAATCAAAATTTGCTAATATCACGGATATTATAAAACGTCAAAAACATCGTCGCGATATTTTTAAAATAGTAAATGTCAAGTGGAATAAAATATTATTGAAACTTGCATTTCGATCGATTTATACATATACGACTTACATATCGAAACATATTATATATATATATATATATATATTCATTCATATATATATATATATATATATTTCGTGCAAATAGGTTCAGAACAAACAGACGCAGCAATCGTACGACACCATCTCCCACAGCGATTCGAATCCCCCGACATCGAATGGTTTCCTCCAGCAGACGGGACCGGACTCGAGTAATCTTCGTCACTTCGATTCGTCGTCGAATCTGAACGACTATACCCCGGAGAATTATCCGTCCACCACTGTCAGCACCACCGAAAATTATCCATCTTTCCACGACGTCACGGTGAATCACGGTTCCGCTCTAATTTCGGAAGATTATTCAAGAAGTCAAAGTTATCCTCAAACGATTCAAGAAGATTACCGATCAACCGTGGAACAGATTGGTATAGAAAAGAGTCCAGTGAATGGATTTAATTATCAAGCTCAAAGCGGAGAGCCGTTGGATCAAAGATTACTCGAGAGAACGAAGGATTATCAGTTGGATGGAAAAGTAGAGAACGGCGACTATGAGATATCCACCACCGTTGATCCAACAAGGTTGAGGACATCGGAAGAGCAACGTTACTCGTCCGTCTACAACGTGAACGTACCGCAGACGCAGCCAGAATACAGTTTAACTGGACAAGATAATCTGCATCACGTGGAGAACGAGAAGATTCAAACCGGTGTTATCGATAGTAATCCTAACGAGCAGCCGATATTTATCCCGTTGCCGGAGAATAAGCAAGAGGATTACGAGTTATCAATCTCCTCCACGGAACTTCCATTGCTAGATGTAAGACGATTTATTGGCTAATAGATTTTGGAAAGATTTCTCTGTAGAAGAAATTGTAAAAAAAATTAATTCCGATTTTAGATAACAACCGACACACCGACGACAAGCACGACTCCTGTGATAATTCGACAACGAGTACGAGGACGTATAGGCACTCGTTTGCATCACGAGCCTTCGGTTCAGACTCGTAACAAAGGTTCGCAGGACGAGTATGTTCGTTTCAACGTGGTAAACGATTCCTCTCGAACGATATCGAGCAGACAGAGAAGTAGATCGAGATCTCGTACACCGAGTCACGGATCACAGGTTCAGACCGATGGTAACGAGTACATTAAGATCCACGCGTTGCAACAGCAAAGGTTAGTCGCCACAACAACACCACCGCCATCTACCACGACCACTACGATCAGCTCAACGGAAGAGGACATCGATTACGGATTTATAAGACCACCGAATTTCCGACCTGTACATCCAGTGGACAATAGATTCCAGCAACCGATCACGTATCGACCTCATTTTCCAGAGGTGATTTTGAAAAAAAAAAAAATTTTTTTAAACGAGGAAGTCGTATTATAAAAAGATTTAACCATCAATTGTTGCAATTGTCACGAAACGAAAGAAAGTTCTCATAAGAAACGAACAAGCAAAATTCTCTCATTTTCAGGTGCCTCAGCAATCACTGCTACTAAACGAGGACGAAACCGCATTGGAATCGAGTCCCCCGCAATCACAGCTGTTGAAAAATCGTCAAAAGTATCAACCAACTCCCAATCGTCGTCCATCGGTAAAAGCGACAACCGTGCCGCCATCTACAACGACTATGGAAGCCGTCACTACTACCGAAAAAATACCTGTTGCCACGGTGCTTCCTGACGACATGATATATACGGTGAAATCGAAGTCTCGGCCGGACGAAGCGAAAGAGATCAGAGTGAGAGGTAGAATTCGTCGACCCGGTAGAAAACGCGTAACTACCACGAGCACAACCGAATCCGTGTTGGAGGCGCATAACGAGCTGCCATTGGACGAAAATTATCCGCCGATACGACCACAAGCCGTAACCACAGAGCATCAACAGACAGTGTACAACGATAATTACAATAACAACGGAGAATTCTCCGATGGTGCGCGTAATCCAACTGGACAACAATTCTACGAGACTTCTAGCGAGAACGTGAGTACAGTTGAAGACAATGCGATCAGGTTATGAATCAAAAAAGCAATTGGAAGCGGTATTTAATAAGAATGTTATATTTGTAATTTCGAATAAAGTTTTTTAAAAGTTAGAATCAAAAAATGTGAATTGAAAGGATTTATAAGGGATGTATAAAACTAAAAGTTCCAATTATGGTTGGAAGCGATGCGATAAGGTTATAAATCAAAAAAATTGAAAAGAATATTTAATGAGGATGTACTTATAACTTAATCGAGCAAAAGTAAAATTTATAAAAGTAAGGATTAAAAAATGTGAACGAATCAAAAGGATTTATAAGATATATATGAAGTTAAAAATGAGCTCTATATACATTTATTATATATATAATTGAAATTTGATTAATCATGCACGTTCGATTTATTTTTTATTAATATAAATATTTATTCCAAAAGATATAAAATATTAAATATTTCAGATCGTCGTCTGAAATTAGTTGTCATGAATACGCTTGTCTCGACACTCGGAACATGTTTACTTTAACACTTGACTGATTTTACGACCCTATTATATCCGTTCCACTTTGTATATACTGTACCGAACAATAGTTAGGTGGATTAGAAGGGACCTTAACGAGGGTCGATCTGAGGTATGATTAGAAATTCGAGCACAGTTTGTACTGGTATTCGTACACACAGTACAGTCTCTTGTTTCTGACCTATTCTTGCTCCAATTCCTGGCTTCTACCAGTTCTTTTATCGGCTATGGTTTGTTTATGGATTGTGATAAAATAATCGGTGCGTTATATTTTTTTTATGAAAATTTTATCGTTACTTTTTTTATCATTTTCAGGAATGGAAATTTTAAAATTAACAGATGATATATTTATTATATTTTTCTTTTTTGATTGGAACGACAATATCGATTAAATTGTCCACGATATTTAATCTTTTTTTAATTTAAATCATAGAATTTTACTGCAAATTCTAGCAATTCTCGTTAAAAACTCTACTTCTTCCTCGGTACACAGTTCTTGCCGTTAAAGAAAACTCGTTCCTTTCAAATATATACAATGCTCACAGACAAGATTACGCTCTTAAAAGAAGAAAGCAACAAACAACGATCGATTTAGATAGAAAATTAAAAATACTTTCTTTCGACAAATTTGAAAAGAAAAGCAAAAACTGAAAAATATTGTAATCAATCAGATTACACCAAGATCAAAATTTCAATATCTCTAAAAATTTTTTTCGAAATTGAATAATTCTTATACACATATTAGAGAGATAGAAGAAGAAATTCATTACTTTTACAAACAAAAAGTATTGAATATTATAATCCAAGACATAATTTTTTTTCTTGCAGCGCACAAAGTTTCCCATCTAGTGATCCAGATAAAAAAATAATCGATTTCTTTTCCATTTTCAAAGAAAACCAAAACTCTTATCTTAAGATATGTAATTCTGACTCGTATAACAATATCTCCCGCACAGCTTTAAACTTCCACCTAATTAAAACTTATCGCAAATTGCAGTACCCGGCAGAATTCATGCTGAACTTCGGTAACTACCCGTCCCAACCAGTTCAACGTGACGAATACGATCAGGCGCAGTTGGCCAGCGACGCGCCAAGGAAATACTCGAGCCAAGCTTCAAGGACAAGCACGTCGGCGGCCATCGACAATCGTCGGACAACGGTGGACATCTACGGGGCAGAGAGCCAGTGGTCCACGAAACTGACGAGGACCTCGTTCCAGCCGAGTTTCTCGTCGAATCAAGTGAATTCGGGGGTGGCCTCGAAGGGTGGCCATGCCTGGTCGTCCAACGACGACTCCTCGAAAAACGCCGATCTGCCGGATATAATCACCGCTCCGCCGGAAGTGTCGTCCGTCACGTTGATCGTCTCCTCGGACGACAAGAGGATGAAGGAGGAGGAGGGGAAAGAGGAGAAGGGGGAGGAGGAGGAGGACGAGTCCACGTTGATGGGCACCACGATGTTCGGTATGAAAACGCAGGATCACACGGAGAGGATAAACGCGAGGGTGACGGCCATCACCGACGGTGCGTCGGCGATTAAAGAAAAAAGAAACGGAAGCGAGGTTGGTGGCAAGGAGACGATGGCAGGCGAGGTGGAGAGTTCTACGAAGCAATTGATGATGGCCACGGATTTGCACAAGATTGGATGGAAGAGCGACAATTCTACCGGTGCGAAAAAGGTGACGAGATTAGAATATAATTATACAATGCTCACAGACAAGTTTAATACGATAATTGGATAATTGGAAGAATTTGTAAAGATGCTTTTATTTGGTTATTTATTTATTTACTTTTTTTCCTTTTGGAGAAGATTGGATGGAAGAATAATTCTATCGCGAAGGTGACGAGATTAAAATATAATTATACGTAATTGGATAATTGGAAGTTGTAAAGATGCTTTTATTTATTTATTTATTTATTTACTTTTTCCTTTTGGAGAAGATTGGATGGAAGAGTAATTCTATCACGAAGAAGGTGACGAGATTAGAATATAATTATACGTAATTGGAAGTTGTAAAGATGCTTTTATTTATTTATTTATTTATTTATTTACTTTTTTTCCTTTTGAAGAAGATTGGATGGAAGAATAATTCTATTGCGAAGAAAGTGATGAGATTAGAATATAATTATACGTAATTGGATAATTAGAAGTTGTAAAGATGCTTTTTGTTTATTTATTTACTTTTTCCTTTTGGAGAAGATTGGATGGAAGAATAATTCTATCGCGAAGAAAGTGACGAGATTAGAATATAATTACATAATTGGATAATTAAAAGTTGTAAAGATGCTTTTATTTATTTATTTATTTATTTACTTTTTCCTTTTGGAGAAGATTAGATGGAAGAGTAATTCTATCACAAAGAAGGTGACGAGATTAGAATATAATTATACGTAATTAGAAGTTGTAAAGATGCTTTTTGTTTATTTATTTATTTATTTACTTTTTCTTTTTGGAGAAGATTAGATGGAAGAGTAATTCTACCGCGAAGAAGAGAGATTACAATATAATTATACGTAACTGGATAATTGGAAGTTGTAAAGATGCTTTTATTTATTTATTTATTTATTTACTTTTTCCTTTTGGAGAAGATTGGATGGAAGAGTAATTCTATCGTGAAGAAGGTGATGAGATTAGAATATAATTATACATAATTGGATAATTAGAAGTTGTAAAGATGCTTTTTGTTTATTTATTTACTTTTTCCTTTTGAAGAAGATTGGATGGAAGAATAATTCTATCGCGAAGAAAGTGACGAGATTAGAATATTATAATTATACGTAATTGGATAATTGGAAGTTGTAAAGATACTTTTTGTTTATTTATTTCTTTATTTACTTTTTTCTTTTGGAGAAGATTGGATGGAAGAATAATTCTATCGCGAAGGTGACGAGATTAGAATATAATTATACGTAATTGGAAGTTGTAAAGATGCTTTTATTTATTTATTTATTTACTTTTTTTCCTTTTGGAGAAGATTGGATGGAAGAATAATTCTATCGCGAAGAAGGTGATGAGATTAGAATATAATTACATAATTGAATAATTAAAAGTTGTAAAGATGCTTTTATTTATTTATTTATTTATTTATTTATTTTTTCCTTTTGGAGAAGATTGGATGGAAGAGCAACAATTCTACCGCGAAGAAGAGAGATTAGAATATAATTATACGTAATTGGATAATTAGAAGTTGTAAAGATATTTTTTGTTTATTTATTTCTTTATTTACTTTTTCCTTTTGGAGAAGATTGGATGGAAGGGCGACAATTCTACCGCGAAGGTGGCGAGATTAGAATATAATTATACGTAATACGATAATTGGATAATTGGAAGTTGTGGAATTTGTAAAGATGCTTTTATTTGTTTATTTATTTATTTACTTTTTCCTTTTGGAGAAGATAACGTAATTTTTCTGAAGACGGTTTATAGGTATGAGGAGTTATCGGAGATCGTTAAAGGTACGGAGAAGGGAAGTTTAATATTAGTGTGAGAGGTTGGTTATGGGGAGAGGATACGGGGATATTAATATCGGTATGAGCAGTTGCGGTTGGAAATCGTCTTTTATTAAACGAAAGGGTATGCGGTATTATTTTTTGCTTACTAATCGTGCGATTTATTTAAAAAAAAATTATGCAATCTAAATTATTTACGCTTTGAAACTTTATCAATTTTCGATACTATTTTTTTTGATACATATATATTTTTGATACATATATATTTTTTTTGATACACATATATATATATTTTTGATACTGTATAGACAGATAGATAGGGAAAAAATTGAGAAAAATTCTAATGATCTCGAATGAATAAACGAGTACGATTGTTTCCTTCGTTCCAGATTCCACGGAGGAGGAAAGTCCGCGTTCGAGTCAGACCGGCCGCCGACGATTTTGTCACAGCCGAGTCCCAACACTTCAACTCCGCCCTTAACGGCTTGTTTCGTGATCAGTACAAGTACAATCCTGTCCGTCAATCGAAACCCTCGGTGTCTTTCGCCTCGCCGGAGAAATCCATCCTGCAAGGTTTCATAACCGACATTCTGAAGAACGACGAGCCCACCGAAGCGGCGTGGACCGTGCATCCGGCCATGACCACCACCACAACAACCACCACCACAACCACCCCTCCTATGTCGATCGAAGACGAAGAAACGACAGAGACTCAGACCACCACGATCCCAACCAAGATCGAGGAGACAACGATCGCGGAGGCACCTTTCGATGATTTATTCGTAAAATTGGTCAAAAGGCCGCAAGACACGGGGAAGATGAAGGAGGAGAAGAAGGAGAAATCGGAGAGGAAGAAGGACGTTGAGGGAGAAATGGAGCAAGAAACGTGGGAATCGTCGAAGAAATGGAACCAGAAGAACGTTCAAAACACTGTTAACTTCGGTCACATCGTTGGTAAATATAAAACCAACAGAGAGAAGGATACGAACGATACACTCACAGAAGGGGTTGAGAAATTAACTGTTAATGAAAAGGAGGCGAAAAGAAAGAACGATATAGTAGAATCCGCGAACGAGACCGGAGAAGAGGATCGTGGAGGAGAGTTCTTGAAACGGCAAAACGAGGAGGTAAAAAACGAGAATTTCAATCATCCCAAGAATCATAGAGTTAAATGGAGCGAGGTAAGGTATCCGTCTGCCGTCTTCGAGCAGTCGAAACCTTCCCTCAACTGGAAGCACGATTCTGGGAAGATAGGTGGAAAATCCGGAACAACGTCTATCCCAGGATTGGTGACGAGGAACGAGGGGGACACCAGCGTGAAGACGCTCTCCGATTACGTCCAGGCGATCTTCGATACGATGAAGAGCGCCGAGGAGGAGACGAGCACGGCTACCAACACGGAGAATATGGACGACGAAGTGACCACCACCGTCCTCCCTCCTTCGAACACGTTGCACCTCCCAGACCGATCGAACGAGGAGAGATTAACGATGAAGGACGATTACGAGACGACGAAGATGACGACTACTCGGATGATCTTTGAGGAGGTTGATGGAAACGAGGCGACCGCGAATACCGAGGTGGAGAACGCAACGACGACGATCTCGGACGAGGCAACGACGAGTACGTCGGCCGAGAATAATTCGGCCACCGTTCCTCCTTTCTCCACCACTTTCAAGCCGAGCAGCAGCCCCACTTTATCGAGCAATTCGACGGAATCGATATTGGGCAAGGTTCTACGCACCTCGACGACCACCAAGGTCTCCCATATGACGGAGATTTGCTACAGGGGCCGATGCGTGATGACGAGGCCAAGTCGAGATGATCGATTCAGATGAAGGGAACTGAAGATGGTTCTTTTTTTTTTTTTTTTTTTTTGATAAACAGGATAAAAAACGCGTCCGTCATTCTCTTCGATCTGAATTATTTGTATATATATATATATATATAGAAATTGTAGAGTGGGCCTCGTTGATCCGTGATTTATTTATTTTATTAAGATATTTTCCTTCCAATGCTTCTCCGAAAGAAAGAAATTTTTAAGATGTTGTAAAGAGAGAATTTTGAAGTTTAAGTAATGGAGAGATATTTATTTTGTCGATCTATGTGAATTATATCAACGCGAATTAAGAGAATCGAAGTAAGAAGTGGTAAGAAAAAGAAGTAGTGTACTATAGTTAACGTTGATAAGAACGATCGATCATGATCGACGAATTAATCGTGATGAAAAAGGATCGCCAAAGGATTTTCTCACTCCTTTGGCTCGGTTCGAACGAGAACCAGGGGCCTACTTAATGTTTCGATCACTTTAAAACGAGTAGAAAAAGAGAAATGATAGAAATGATAAGTCTATTTAACTTAATTTTTCTGCCAGCCGTTGGTATACGTGTAAGTTAAGCGTTTAAGTATTTTAATAAAAACAAGATAAAAGTAAAAAAAGTCTCGTTCACACGCAACCCAACACAAGTTCCTCGTCTTCTTGCGGTTGAATTAAACCGCATTAACGATCATCTTTATAAATCGTTGGAAACTCTCGAGATCTGAGTAAAATTAGTTCTCGTTATACACGTTATCTCGTAATTATTTTAATATATTATAAGAAAAGATTATATATTTAGCTTCAAAGGCAAGATATCTCGTTTAATGCTCAACGTTATATTGTGATTAATTTAAATTTAAAAATTGGAAAATTCCTTTTTCAAAAATTAATATAAATTATGAAGATTGATAAAAAAAAGTTTTCTTTCAATGTTTTTTTTTTTTTCATAGAAAATATAAAGGGGAAATATAAAGAAAAATAAATTCAAAATTTAATTAATTTAAAAATTCATATTTTTTCAATAAACAATTATTTTATATAAGAACTATATGGCGAATAATAATATTTTTCAAAATTCTTTTTCTTTCATACAAAAATTCAAAATCTCTCAATTTTAATTAAACCCACAATCAAACGCAGAAAGATAATTTAAATATAAAAATTAATAAAAAAATTCAGTAGTTATATTACGTAGATATAACGTAGAAGGCAGATAAAATAAAATTTGATTCTGATTGAAAGTATAAAAGAAAAAGATGTCTGAGAAATCGTTGTTGCAGCCAAAGGAATTAAATCGTTTGTTGGAAAACAGTGCCAAGAATAAACATTTCTCTCATTGTAGTTACACGAATTCAACAGTGGCATTGGGAAACCATATACATTATCCTTTCAAAAGGATAGACGGACAACTTCTGAGCTGTTCTCGCCTCCTCCGTGTTAAATTGAACCAACAAACTGCCAGGACCAAAGTTCAATACAGTTCATTAGCCTGGTTATATCTCTTTTAATTAATCTTCCATTGCTTTTCTTTGAAAAAATTCTAACAACGATTGAATTGGCCACGAGTTTAATCCTTATCGATTCTTATTATGAAAATATTAATAATTCTTATTAATAATCTTTCATTAATAAAGCTTAATCTGATTATTTAAAAAAGAAAAAAAAAGTTTAAAATCTTTGTACTTCCGTAAGTATTTTAATATTATGTTTTTTTTTAAGTTAGATTATTAATTTAAAGACAATTTATATAATTATATTAAAAATATATTAGATAAAATTTCTTTTATAAATAATATCACTCTCTTTAACAAATTTTTAATAACTTTTTCGATAAGAAATTAATTTTAAAACTCATATCATTTTATATAATTATATATTATATAATCAGTAAATTTTGATTTATAGAATGATAATAATATATAATAATATATTATAATGTCATGCGACATATATAAAAAGAAAATTCGATGTAGTAAATGATATTTGAAATATTGTCGATATAACGGTAAAAATCAATCAAATTAATTCTATGACAGATATTCGATCATCTTTAGAATTCTATCTCATCCCAGGCTTGTTTATCGATGCATTAACTTACTCTTGAGAGCCATCATATTCAGCGAAGAAAATTATCAAAGCGTACCAGAAGTCACATTACGATCATTTTCCAATAGCTACGCTTTCCTATCTGCATTCAATTGGAGACCGTGTTATCGATTCCTGATGATATCTGCGAGACCGACACTGTCACATTTGATAGTCATTTCGATTCCGGAAATAGGAAATAATCAACTCGACGATGTTTCGAAATAGATAGATGGTTTGAATTTAGAACGTGTCCTTGACACCTGCGAAAAAGTCAATTTTCCACATCACAGATTCTAATTTCGCACTATGAACGATTTCACGAAAATCGAAATATTGATATTCGATTCTTAGAACGCGTGTGAAGTTATGTCGTGCCATGATCAATCAATTTTTGATATTGATTATATTCACATATTTTGCATTACAATATTATTTATTTAAAAGCTAGTTATTAGACTTTTTATTACTTAATATAAAGTAAAAAAATATAAAGAAAAAAATAAATATTTTCTAATGAATTTTATTTTATTTATTTATTTTTTTTTTTATATAAATATTTTATAAGATTTCTTGAAATCCTTATAAAATTACAGACTACTAAATATTCAGAATATATAGGAAAGAAAAGTTTTGCACCAGGCGTGAATGTCAACCGAATCCTTAACCTAATTTTCATGTGGCAAAAATACTCGAGTTTCCGGTGGTGTCACATGGCGTGGAAAACGACAGGAAAAGGAAAAAAAAAAGTAGCACGAATCGCAGTGAATATATATTTCAGCGAGGAATGGCGTAACATCGGATCGATCGCGAGTCGTATTTGAAGTTCGCTACAGATAGCGGAAATATTTTCTTATTTAGAGAAAAAATGAATATTAATTATAAATTATCGAGATTTATACTATCGAGGGCAATGTATATTTAAAAAGTAATTTTCATACGAATGAATTTATATTTCAACTTCATATAATCAACTGTGAAGTTGAATTTTCAATTTATTTTATTGTTTTTTTCAAGCGATATTTATTTACGTTTAATTATGAAAATGATAAAAAGATTAATAAGATTGATATATTTATTAGATCCTAGGATAAACGATAATATTTGTTCATGAATTTTAATACTTTATCTTATGAAAAATATCTTGTGCTATAATAAATTTTTCTAAAAAAAGAAATAAAATTATAATTTTATTTTAATATGCACAAGATAGAAAGTAATAAAACTCTATTGTTAAATATCATAAGTGAAGTTATCACTTAAATGTTTTCAAGAAGATTCATACAATTTATGATTGATTGATTAATCGATATTTTCATCAAATATAGAATTTGAAGATCCATAAAGTAATCGAATTGATCAACAAACAATAATGATTATTAATTTATCAATAAAAAATAAGAACCGCCAAAAAACTTAACCTAACTACACACGTGATTTTAACCATTTTTATCGTTGCGTCTCTTTTAGACTTATCTATTTTATTTATAAATAAATTGAACTCAACTTACCATCATGATTGCAAATTCATATTATTCCAATCAACTTCTTCGATCAATCACTTACACAATTTTACATTTATTTTTTTATTAACGATTAAATAATACTTCACAATGTTTAGTTTTCACTAACGAAAAAAGGATTGCAAATAACTTGAGAAAATTGTTCGACGACAATAAGCCGCGAAAGTGGCGCCACGACGCGGCCAGCGCCACAAAACGCTGCAGCGGCGACGAAGGGCGAAGAGAGTTTGCGAACGAAGAGAAACCAGTAGAGGTTGCATAGAGGGAGCGAGTTCAGTTCAGGCGCAAAGGTCCTCGGTTAAGGACGCGACGGTCCTGTTAATCGGGACACTATGCCAGGCGGCGAGGGGTCCCCGATCAATCTCCTCGACCACCGTGCATCGACCACCTCCGGCGAGTGCGCGAACAGTGACGAAGATGAGAGAACAACGGACAACGTTTCCAGCACGATGACGACCGTCCTCGCGGGCGACGGTCTTAGACGGAGGAAGGTCATACATGCGGCCAAAGAAACTTTTGACAAGGGTAAGTCTTCGAACAATCCTTTCTCGTTTACAAAGCCATTTCAAAAGTCGAATATCATTTTCCCATTCTTTATTCTATTTTCGCTTTTCATCGAATAGAAATGATATGGTAAAATTCTAGCGTAACGTTAATAATATATTTATATAAACATCAATGATCAGCTATGGTTAGTTGGTTTATATTTTCAGTGATAAACACAAATGCAACGAATCGAATAACCAACAAAACTATATTACTTTAATTCGTTCGTATTATTCAACGACATCTATACACAAGACGTATCGATACACTGGCCGTTATTCTTTTCCCTTACGAATATACGTTTCAGTCAGAAAACATAAGAAAGTGTATTCGCTGTCCGCAGTGCGCGCAGCCACGGATGCTGTGTCGGTAGCGTTAGTGCGCGCGTCTCAACACCGTTGTGAATACATGGGGTTGAATATATACATACATACATATATATATATATATACACATATATATACATATATATATGTGAAGTAAATGGTTTAAGCAGTTGTATGTCAGAAAGTCGTTACGAAAACTCATGCAATATTCTAACAGGCAAGGTGCGTTTCAAAATCATCGTCAATGATCTTTGCGGTTGCTTATTTTCATCTAGAGATCGATTCACCGAAAATGGTTCATACACACGCCCACTCGTTCGTCCCCTTCTTCTTTACCCGCAAACTCCCCCTAAATCCAGCTTATCCCCCATTTCCACTTGCACCCAGCTCGTCTTGGATGCGTACGCATGTCTTGGTTCGCGGTTCTTTCGCAACTGGGTTCTGAGCGTTATGTTCTATACCAATCGGCCCTCCTCGTGTCGACGCTTCGTGATTTCTATCGTTTAGAACGTGGAGTGGGGGCTTGTAATCGCGTGTAGTCCATACGAAAGCGCATTGTCGCCTAAAGGTATTGCATTTTCGAGCAAATTTCAGCAATACCAATGTGGTTTCGATGGAATTCAGAGTTGCATGTCGTATCCATTCTAGCGCTCGACAATGGTCGAGTTTCTTCACCTTTTGACCGACGAGATACAATCGGTCATGGCTTGACCTTTAATACATAAAAAATCCGCTTTATATGAAGATTAACTATCATGCTCTTTTCGTTTTTCTTTTTTATTGCTAGAAATATCAAATTGTGAAAATAATTTTAACAATATTTTGAAAAAAAAATTATATTCATAATATTTCGAAAATATTTTGAATTGATAAATTTTAGAATAAAAAAAAAAAGAATATAAATTTTCAATTTTCGTAATTCTTGATAAGATAATTTTTAATTTTCGCTTCTAATAGAACTAATTAATGAGTATTATTAAAGGTAAATTAAAATTAGAATATGCTATGGAGATATATCTGCACAATTGTTACTTTAATTTTCATTATGAATCGTGTAAAAGCAAGTGATTTTATAAATTTCTGCAACCTCAAAAGACCTCGTTCGATCATGATCGCGCTCTCGATATTGGTAATCCGACGAACACAATTTTATATAGTACTGATAATTTTCACGAACGAATATGTTTGATCCTTCGACTATCTCGCACCCATACTATTATTATTGCAATATGGTGTATATTGAAGAGACGTCTAGTTGTCCGCTAAATGGAATTATGTGAGAAATATAATTTAATAGGATTTATTCGAATAACATAGTTGTTCTAAGTTCTTATAATCTTTGTTCTAATAAAATCATTTATAATCGATATTGTTGAGGTTTAAATTCTATTATGTATCTATAATTCTATTATGTATATTTTTGGAAAAAGCAGAAAGATAAAAATTTAAGTTGATATAACATGTATATAATTTTTTGAATAAAATTTGAAATGTGTAAACTTTAACTTTTTTCTATTTTTATTAGTTTCAGCTATGTGTAGTCTTTTAAGAAAACTATGCTTTTCAGGGACATCCATATACATATATCCATGTTCCATTGAAATTGTGGTGTGAATAGTGTCTGTATACATACTTGAGCGTGACGTAAAAGGGTGCTTTATCCCCTCCATTACCTGCCAAAATAAGGTGTATAGTTCAGAAATGACTCACACCGATTATAACTGAAATGAAGGTTTTTTAAAAACTTGATTTTCTATGTTTAATTATTAATGAATTATTGCTTTGACATTAAATATCTTTTAAATTTCGTGCATTTATTCTTAATTTCTATCTCTTTTTAAATATTTTGATCTCTTTGAAATAATAAAATATTTCATATTTCGTATATTTAATATTTCTTTTATTTAAATGAAAAAATATAACAATATGAGAATAAAGTCTAGAACGAATAAAAAAAAAACATTCCATTGGAAAATCAAAATATGTGTAAATATTTTTTGTAACCATTGTAATTGATGACATATTTAAATTTTAAAATTATTCTCCTATTTTAAAACGGAAGCTTATATTTTTCTTTGTACTCTTGATATATATTTTTTCTCTTTAGTATATTTTATAAACGGAACAAATGTTTTGCACCGAAAAGGGAATTATACATGTTACACATTCTATAGGATAAAATAATAATCGCATAAAACGAATTGAGCTTTTGAATTATTTTTATTTTTTATTTTTTTATCTCTTATATATTTTGTTCTATATTTTTCTAAATAATAGTAGTTTTAAATAAAATATTTAATTGTATTTAAAAAATTACACTTTTCCTTTTTTCTTTTAATATTTTTCGAGTGGAATACGTAGTTATTAGAAAGAAAGAATTAAGACATTCTATTATGCAGAATTCTCTCTAAATAAAATTAACGTAAGTTAATTAATAGAAAGCGAGGTGGACAGAATAGGTATTTAAGGTTAGAAATACGAAGCCATAGGGGAAAAGACACGTACGTTGCTGTTCGAGGTGCACGTGCCGTTGATACTTTGTTCGAAACGCAAAGAAATGAGATGATCGATAAGGCGACCATAAAGTATTACACGCTTTACATCGACCTGTCATAAAAGACACATAACATTCGTATCAAATTTCATAACTAATGAAGTATGATGTTTATAAAATTCTCTGTAAAAATATTATGATTGAAATGAATTTCATCATAAAAAAAAAATTTTACATTAAATTAAACGTTAAATTATTGTCACTTACACTTGAACAAATGTTATTATTTTAAAGCATTAGTGTTATTGTAATAAATACGATTTTGTAATTACGCATATATTTTTTTATATTAATAAAAATTTTCAGGTATATCATTTGTTATACAGCAACATGTATACAAAAGCAAATACATAACATCATGCAACATTTGGTCGATTTAATAGACTAGTATTATAGATGTAGAAAGTTGTAGCACGATTCGTACGAGCTTCTGTATCCTTGCAGATAAGGCTCCATCTGTTTGTTGGCTTTTCGAGAGTTTCATCTTTATTCATTTATTAAATTTATGCACAATTATACACAGCGTTGAGATGATACGATCTTGTGCCGAAACTCGTTCGATTCAATTATACAGTTTAATTATAGATTAATTCCATAGTACACTAATGTGTACATGTGTAATTTAATATTTTAATGTTTATTTATGGTGAATGAGGTAAACGCGCATTTGAACGTAATCTCTACTTCTTATAATCGTGTGTTTGGTAAGTGGGTCGAGTGTGTATAATAAAGTATTTGATACTCATCAAAGTTTTCTTCAACACGTGAATACACCATTAACACATTTTGCACCATTTCTGCCAAGTCTTATCAAATTCTTTTATTTCTCATTTTAAATTTTATTTCGCAATTTTTGCGATTAAAAAGTTGGGCGAATATTTTATCTAAAAATATTACAAACGCAATTTTGTAATATCATTTTATAATCAGAGATCTTTGTTCTACTTTCTATTTTATAAACATTATTAATATTCTTACAAAATGAATTTTGTTCACCATTTAAAAAAACAATATTTAATAAAGTATGAAGAATCATTTTACAGAACTGGTACGAAATGTGTTCGCAAATACGTATATAATGGTCCTGTGTTTTCGAAGGACAAAAGAGAGTGACTACTTTCTCGCCACCTATCGGAAATTCGATGACCTACTATATGTATATACGTTGATCAATGTAATCTAATAATTTCTAGATGATTATGCGCTAATGAAACAGCATTTTCATTCTCCGATGTAAACAACTATGTACTGTCGTTTGCATTTTAATGGGATATATTAATTCAACTTTTCTCGAACAACGGTTAATTTTTACGGTTAATTTTCAGGTTCCCAGTATTGATTTTAT
The DNA here is from genome assembly GCF_014066325.1 of Apis laboriosa. Classification (NCBI taxonomy): domain Eukaryota; kingdom Metazoa; phylum Arthropoda; class Insecta; order Hymenoptera; family Apidae; genus Apis; species Apis laboriosa. Next base: position 541,096 of record NW_025221576.1, read on the forward strand.
CGTCTGTATTTCTTTCCAAAGATTTCAGGAAAGATGTTCTTGAAAGAATAGAAAAGTCTTAATTGAGCACAAGTCTGGCGGAACAAACAGGGGCAATCGAGTTAGGAGATTAAATTCAGCCTGTAGCGACATTACATCGGAAGTCTGTCGTTAAAAACAATTTTTCTCGAATAACTGAAAATCATAAATGAAATAACTTTAAATAAGAATATTTTATTTCTTAATTCTTTTTATTCCAAGCAAAAATATTATAAACGTGAAAGGAGAACATGAAAGAATTAAAAATTAAAAAAAATGACAGAGATTAAAATTATGAAATTAAAAATATTTTTAATTGATCGTAATTAATTTTTAATTATAATTAAGTAAAGTTGTTAAATCATAAGTCACTTTGATGATGCTAAAAAGAAAAAGAAAGAGAAGTTTCGTACCAATTGTTTTTAAAAATATATATTCCGAATTAACATTTGCAATAATCCTGTGTAAACAAATAAAGTGAAACAAATAATACCATGTTATTCGAGTCTATTCAAAATTAACATCACAGACTGTTTCACTCATGTTAGAACAGTCGAGGAACGAAACAATAAAACAATAAAGATCGAATTCCCAGTTGGAATCCCTCTCTCTCGTTCTTGTAAGCTCGACATCGTCATATAACACTGTGAAGAGCGAGTGGAATGTTAAAAGAGGATAAAGGAAAACTCTTCGTGATCGTATCGCGTGGTGTAAACATATAAAATGATGTTCAAGCCGAACGAAATAAAGTGAATTATTAAGCAACCTTCGTTCGTTTGGAAAATACAGTTTTCATGGGGATGAGTGATAAAATATGGAATCTTCAATCGAAGCACGGAATGCAGTAGATGAGCCAACTCGATGGAAAACTTTTTAAAGTCTAATTTCGTTTTTTTTTTTTTTTATTAAATTTTAAATAATGTAATATATAATGATATGTATATTTAATGGGTAAAGCATAACTTTGCTATCAACACCAAGTCAACCCTCTACACCTATGTTACTTATAGGTCACATTTGCAGTCGTGTTATTCATGCGTATGGAAACCTTTCATGCGTTTCACGTGACACTTCGTTCTTCTAGAACCGTATAAACATCGAATATAGATTATTTCCGACGTAAAATCGATATCTGGGCCATCAATGTCTTTTCTTTATCTTTCCATTCAAACAGCCACTCGTGAAGTAATGATTGCTCGTACTTGAGATTCAATGTGATGGAAAGATGGTAGAAAGAGAATAACAAGTCGTTTCAATATTAATTTAAATCGTGTGCAATATATGGATATTGAAATCATTTACATATTTACAGAGAAAAAGAATTTACCTTAAAACTACATTAAAATTAGAAAAACTTTGTTATAATTTAGAAGATAATAACTTATGGTCAATGAGTGAACGATTTTTAGAAGCACAGAATCTTAATCTTTAAAATGGTGTTTCATTTATCCCGATACAACTTTCGGTTCCCAAGATATCATAAAGAAAAAAATAATTTTTCATCACTTATCATTTTCGTTCTTCTTATTTACGTTCATACTGACCTATTCTTTCCCTGCTTCAGATAAATACGATTCTTAAAAAAATATACACGATTCCATGTATTATGTTGTGAATCCATTCATAATTCTATAGTGTTAAACGCTTGAGAACGAGACGAAACAAAAAGCGATTTCAATATACATAATTTTATTTATTTTCTGAGTTTTAATAACAATTCTAATCATAAATTTAGAGAATATATATCTCTATTTAAGTTTCAATTCTTTAGCTATATCCATAAAAATATAAATGTAAAAAATATCTAACTGTGAATTATAGTATTATTATTTAAAATTATATTCCCTTGTTTGCAATATCTTATGATATCTAACTTTTTAATTCCAAAATGCTACAAATTACTGCATTACAATGTGAAAATATCATTTTCAAATGAAATTTTATCGCATTGTTAATTTTTGCATCCAATGAAGCAACAAATATTACGATGGCCACGATCCAATTCCTCGGTTCGTAACCGTTGACCAGAAAATTACCAACGGCAAAGTAGCGTAAAACTTTCTTTATTGCCGTCCTAGCCACAAGAAAGTTTGCCATTAATATTTCGCGTCCTTGGAAATATTTCGGCAAAAAAAGGGAAGAATCGTTATATGAACGTGAATATCATCTCGCTTCGAGCTATAAATCTTTCACATTTTTGTCAGTTGATCCCTCTCATCGCCATTGTCTGATATGGTTCTGTATTGTTCGAGGATTTACCCCCCTATCCATCTATATTCTCATCTGCTAACAATAACATGTATATTAATATACGTATATCGATTAAAAAAAATGATGGATTTTTAAAAATGAATGATGAATTTTTTTTCTTATAAAGAAAATTATTTATTATTCTATTTGGCAAAAAATTTGAATAACAATTCATATAACAATGAAATTCAGATAGGTAAAATTTTTAATTAGAAAAAAATATAAATCGGTTCATTCTTCGTCATAGTTAAAAATTACAAATTTTCAAAAGAACAAAATTTAATCAACTAGACAACGAGATTTTTCGTTTCAAAAAAAAAAATGGTAGTAACATTTTACATTTAAGAAAAGAAAGGCTTTCAAGATGAAGAAAGTCTTTATTAATGACGCTATAGTACAATGATAGGACTAAATTTAATTTATCACAGTACAAAGGAAGTTCGTTAAGATATGTCTACGTGGCAGTATAATTTTTCTTCTTTTTTTTTTTATTTTTTTTTTTTTTTTCCTCGCGATTCAACCACGATTTTAAACGTCCTTCGACATAACGATCCTTGCCAGTCGAAGAAACAAGTGACTCGGAATTAGAATAAGAATTTATCATTATTCGAGTTGCATCTTGAATGTTTCATTAATGATCATCGTTATGTTTTCCACAACTTCTTACGGATTCGTTAAAAATGCTTCCTTTCGATGCACAACGATCCTTTTTCCTGGTTTTCTCTTTCGAATTAATATCTGTATAATATTAGTTTAAAAATGAAAAAAAAAAAAAGAATAAATAGAATGTAATAACAGACATTTTTTTCATATTATGAGATCAAGATAATCTCGCTTTATTGAGACTATCAAGTTATTCGCGTGTATTCGTCCAAGACCATCCAATTTTTTTCCTATCTTTTTTCCTACTCAATTATACTCACAGTTTTAAAAATTCGATCTATTTAATCCGTTGTGCATGATTTAATCGAAGAAAAAGATTAGACTGGTTAGTCTAACGGCGAATTAGAGCGCGGAATCCCCCCCACTCTCGTTACATGGATCGTCGCGTTCCCATCAATTACGCGAGCTATTAAACCCCGCAATTTGGCGTTTTATCAAGGAAACCGCGTTCTCGCTTCATCACGTCCACGGAAAATTGATCCTTCGAGAAAAATAATACAGCGCTAACGATGTGTCTCGTTAAGGGGCACCACACCGGGCAGCCTCGATCGATATTTAATAACAACACGTTCGTTTTCCATTCTCTTTTTCTCCTTGCAGCATCTCGTCTCCTCAGACGGAAGATACCATGCACAGGCCACTTGATGACCCCCCGCCGCCTATGGATACAGAAGGTTCCAACTCAGGTATGTTTTTCAACAATTTATCTATTTTTATCTTCTTTTTCTTAGCTTATTATTATTAACGCGTCCTTATCTTTTATAACCATGTCTCTGAGAGGTTATTTCTAATACAATATTTCTAATACAATTTCTAATACAATATTTCTAATATAATAGTTTCTAATACAAAAATTGAAAGACATCACGCGTTAATAAAGTTTCGAAATTAAATATCGAAATATGTAATAATTCATATCTACGTTGAGTGATTTTACAGAGATATATAAATATATAAATTTAGGGGAAAAAGTGAATAAACGGTTTTTTTTTCAATCGCTATCATTCGAGAAAAAAAAATTTCCAATCGAAATTCCCGATTACACGTGCACGTAACCGACCAATTACTCGACCATTGTCACGGTTGAATTATCCATGACGAGGCAAAGAAGCCTGTGGATACAAAAACATCGGTTCTATGCGCGGCCACACCGGATCCTTATATGCATCTGAATGGCTTATCTATCGCGCTATTTTCAGCCAATAGGAATCAATGTCAAACGAACAGAAATCTCGCGATAACTATACGTCACTTGCGGGTAAAATATCCACGTTTTATATTCTCGTTATTTATATATCGTTGTTACGCCCTACTTGCGACTTTTGCTCGTAATTGGGATTGTGGTTTCTTGTTCATGGAAACAGACTTATTGATTTTATTATCGTTATTGATCAAACGATTACGTATGTAAGGAGGCTGGTCTTGTTTAGATATGTAAAGCCTTAGTTCGGATTAGTCACCTGCTTAAAGGTATTTGAACCGAAATATTATATGTATATTTTTTTATTATATGTTATTATATGTTTATATGTTATTTATTATATTTATTATATGTTTTATTATGTTATATTCTTATTATTATTAGTATATATTATATTATATTATATTATTATTAAGTAGTAATACGAATCTGAGGGTCGAACATCAGCTCAAAATTGACACGTGTACGATATTTTTACCGTGATCTCGTGTTATTGCGATCCTCTACTTCTTTATCTCGTATAATTTTCATATTTTTACTTTTTCCTCATATTTTCATACGATCTTTCTCCTCGAATGTCGCGCATTATTACGACGAAGCTTCGTGCTATGCTAATACCGCAACATCTGAAAATGCAACATCTCTGAAAGAAGTACGTTTTTATCATCTTCGAAAGAAATACCACCAAAGAAGTTTCGTTTCGAGACAAACAAATCTCTGGCAAACTGATCGAATAAATTTACCGATATTTCAAGTTGCAATAATAGAAAGTATAACGAGACGTTTGGCTCCCCACTTAACCGATACTTGTTGTACACGTGTGTTATACGTGCTCTCATCGAGACGAGCCTCCGATTCTTTTCAACGGCTCTCCATCATTTTAAATTAGAATTATTCTTTTATTTTCTTAATAAAATGGAAACAAATGGAAAAAGTAGGAAATATTTTTAAGCAACAGAGATATACGAAGTATACGAAATTGTACAACGGTTAATAAGCTTAGGGGAAAAAACACAGGTGAAACTTGCATTAGCCCTCGTTCTAACGAATAATTCATCGAAACGAAGACAAAAGTGGATCGATAAGGTAGAAATGCGTTGTATAAATGCAATTACTGGCAAAACTGGTTTTTCTCCATGTTTATTTAAAAATTAATGTAATTTGATTGATTTTGTAGAAAAATTTGATTTCCTATGGGGAGGGGGGTTAAAAAGTATCGCGAAACAGAAATTTCGTGGAACGGCGTTACATTCGATTGAACCAATGTATCCACAACCACATCTTTCGGTTTCATTTCTCTTCCTCGCGTCACTTCGAATTCGCATGCTGCTCGCCGGAAGCGAGTTTAATTATAAGGTGACCTTTTAAGTGGCGCCTCTTTATTTCGCGACGATAATAATTCCAATAAAATATCCTACGATTCATTCACGTGCAATTTCTGTTCTTTGTCGTTTTTATGCCGCGTTTTTATCATTATAGTTAAAAAAAAAATTGGAAAATTTTCGAAAAGTTTCGTCGAAAAAGGAAAAAATGGTGATAATGGTAATTCATATATTCATTATCTTTCTTTTCTTTCTTTCTTTTAAAGTTTCTTTTAAATATATCGTATTAAATATTATAAATATTGGAAAATAAGAATTTTTTTGTGAACACAGTATCGATACTGGTAGTAGAGATAAATTTCAGTGTTTTTACTCAGGTATGCTGTTAGAATATCTTTTTAAATATATCAGTATGGTATCGACATATTAAATATTATAAATATTGGAAAATATTGGAAAAAGAATTTTTTTGTAAGCAGATAGTGCATAACAGGTAGTACAAGTGAATTTCAGTATTATTAGTCAGACATGCTATTAAGATATCTTTTTAAATATATCAATGTAATATTAACACGTTAAATATTACAAATATTGGAAAATAAGAATCTTATTGTATATTGAATAAATAGATATCAATACATAAAACATATTGATCAAGCATGCCATTAGGATATATTTTTAAGTATATCAATGTAATCATATTAAATATTACAAATATTGGAAAATACTGGAAAAAGAATTTTTTTGTGAACAGATAATGCATAATAGTACAAGTGAATTTCAGTATTATTAGTCAGGCATGCCATTAAGATTATCTTTTTAAATATATCAATGTAATATTAATATGTTAAATAATTGTATTATAAATATTGGAAAATAAGAATTTTTTTATAAACAGATAGTGCATAACAGGTATAGGTGATACAAGTGAATTTCAGTATTATTAGTCGGGCATGCCATTAAGATATCTTTTTAAGTATATCAATATAATATTAACACGTTAAATATTACAAATATTGGAAAATAAGAATCTTATTGTGAATAAATAGATACCAATACATAAAACATATTGGTCAAGCACGCCATTAGGATATATTTTTAAGTATATCAATATAATCATATTAAATATTATAAATATTGGAAAATACTGGAAAAAAATTTTTTTTATGAACAGGTAGTGCATAACAGGTATCTGTAGTAGTAGTAGAGGTGAATTTCATCAGTACTATTAGGTCAAGCATACCATCAGGATGTCTTCGCGCGTGAATTGGCAATATCCAGCAATCTGAAGTCGTTTGGAAAACGGCCAAAGCGAACAACTTTGCTCCTTGTGCCAGAATATCGCCTTATCGTATACGGGACCTCCGATCCCGTAGGGAAATAAGAGTCCAACGATAAATGCAAAATAACTTCACGTTAATAACATTTTAATTCCTGTAATTATATCTCTTATAAAAAACTTTACAATTCCATTATATATAGACTAAATATTAATAATTATTAAAAATATATATTAATAATATATAATTATATTCTATTAATACTAATAACTATTCAAAAAAGGAATTCAAGGAATTAGAATACATATACTAAATACTAATAATTACTTAAACTTACTTAAAAAAAAATTCAAGGAACTAGAGATAGAAATATAAACAAATTTATACAAATATTTATGGATGAAGCTCAGGATATATTGGTCAAGAATACGAAATGATTATCGGCAGGAATGCGACGTCGTGGTGATGTTCCCAAGTGGAACGAGCGACGAAACCCTGATGTGGCTGCTAGGTCGACTTCGTGCCGGAACTCCAGGCCTGGTGGTGCACGTGCGGCATCACGCCTCGTCTGATAGTTACGGCTTCTACTTAACAGCTCCCTTTAGCGTGTAAGTTGTTTCTAACGTACCTTGTAAAAAAAAGAAAAAAACGTGCGATCATCATTTACATTATTATAATATGTTTATAATATATTTATTATAAACATTATTTATATCATAAAAATTATTTATTACTCATCGTTTCACAAGTATCGATAACCGACAGATTATTGAAAGCTGCCGAAGAGGTGCATTTACCGAAGGCCCTGCGACAAGAGTTTGGCGGAGGATTGAAGGAATTCGTGGGCTCCGAGTCGAGCTGTTTCGAAGGTAGCGACGACGAGACTCGATTCTTCACCACCCAAGAGAGGCAATCACTCGTTCTCCATCTGCTTCACACGCTCAGAGCGGGACCCCAGGATCTTCACAGTTTATCCGGGCTTAAAATGGTCGAGGGTCAAGCAATTATTCCAAAGTGCATTTCTGCTGGGATCATATCTCAGGTTGGTCTAAGAAAACACTCTGTAGGAAGTTAACGTGTACGTATATGACCTGATAAAAATTTTAATAGTAAGAATATAGTATAATAAGTAATAAGTAATAAGTAAATAATAAGTAATAAGTAAATTTTTTAATAGTTAAGAATAAAGTAAACTTGAAGATAATTTATTATACGATACGAATAAATTGTTGTTCGAGCATTTCGTATAATTAACTTTACTCGAAATCGATCTTGTCTTACGACATTCGAATCGAATCTTTTTGAATGTTCCAACTTTCAATTTCCAGGTTTTCCCTCTTCACGAATTGCCCGCATTGGAAAAACTACAACGGACGTGGGTCCGCGCGTTTCTTAGTCCCCAACCCCTGGACGATATTTGTAAATATTTCGGAGTCAAGATTACCATGTACTTCGCGTGGCTCGGTCATTACACCACCGCCCTGATTGTTCCAGCTGCAGTGGGTGCCATATATTGGGTAAAGGAAAATTATAGATACACCCAAAATTATAATATCCCATTTGCATTAATGTAAATCGCCGATCTTTTAATTGCTAGATTAAATTAAGATTTAATTAATAAATTAAATTAAGAAAAGATAATTTAATACACGAAATTATTTATCATACTAATTTATACTAATTTATTATAAGAAAAAATAAATCGCAATGAATATATTTTGTTTTATTCGAATTTAAATTTTTATTCGATATTTAACATCTCCTGGATTTTACACAGATCGGCATCATCGGCAGGAATCAAGCGGTCGAAGACGTAGCTTACGTACTTTTCTCGGTCTTCAACGTAATCTGGGCCACGGTTTATTTGGAAACCTGGAAAAGAAGGGGCGCCGAATTGGCCTACAGGTGGGGTACTTTGGATCAAAGAGACGACCTACTTGTCGAGCCTAGGCCTTTATTCACGGTAAGCTTATCAACGTCTACACATCTATCACGTATCATTATCTTTCCTCAAATCTCATCCAAGTTTCATCAGAATTTGATTCCAGTGCTTTTTATATCTCTCATTTATTTCTTTATTTTTTTTACTTTTTTTCCTCCTGCCTTGAAATTTATATAGGGCACGTTGGAAACTTCACCTGTGACTGGAAGACTGGAACCAACTTATCCCAGATGGAAGAGAAACATGTTCCGGTACTTTGTCAGCGTTCCTATCATCGCCGCGTGTTTGTTCTTCGTTTTCATCGTGATGATACTCAGCTTTCAAATACAGGTTCGTCATATTTTTTTAGATTAGAAATAAAAATTTCTTCTTCGCTTTAGTTTGTATATTCAAATTCGTAAAAATTCCTTCAAATAATATTTCGAACGTTCCTCGAGTAATCTTGGAAATTTGGCAACATGCCTGAATGTGCACGCTTGTAAAACTTTTCTTTTTCGAATTAAAAATTACTTCCGAAGTCGAAAAAACGATATTTTCGTTCGACCGATGACAAAGTTCGACTTCTGAATCGAAATTAGTTGAACGGAAGCCAATTCAAAAAACTTCATCGATTCCTCGAATTATTATGCCATTTATCGCATTTTTATAAAATTTACTTTTCTAAACAAAACAGAATTGTATTATTTTCACAGAAAGCGCAATAGATAATTTTATCAAGAAGAAACCCAATATTCTACAATTGTTAGAAGAAAATACGTGTCACGATCTTGTGCTAAAATGGCGAGGATTCCATTACAGTCCTCTTACCAGAAGATGTCGTTACGTACACTCTCCAGATGCTTCTAAAAAAACCCTATCGCCTTACACGTGTCACGTGTCCTCTCGAATTATGAGTGCCGCGTCCATTTTTGGCAATGGATTCTTACAATCTTCAATAAAACTATCGCACTTAAAACTATATATATATATATATTATTCCATCGAACCTAACCTTAACCTAATGCATCTATGGTATATGCGGTAATATAATACTCTTGGAAATGGATCGACACAATATGTCGATATATAGAGAAGAGTAGAGAAGTCTTCCACAGAGGAGTTGATATTAACTGTGATCGATTTTCTTATAGAATTTCGTTTTCTTTTTTTCTTTTTTTTTTAGTGTTATAGTTTATATATTTTGTACCTGTTCTATCTTGCAGGATTGGTGGGACGCTCGTCTGGAGTCGAGAGGATATGGATTCTGGTTGAGCTACGTGCCAAAAGTTTTGTTGGCGGTGGTAATAGCATTAATGGACGAAGCTTACTTCAAAGTCGCCATATGGTTGAACGATATGGGTACGTAGAGAATAACCATGAACCGGCAAAGAAGAACGATTATTGTACATTATTTTGGTTTCCTATAGTCTATATCTATGCTCTGTCACTCTTTTTTCTCAACACGATCGATCGTCCCCGTACGAAACGAGATACGAACGAGAGAGAACGAACATTTTCTACGAGACTCTTGCGCATCAAATTTGTTGTTATTTTCACGAGACACTCTGCACGTCTAGTTCTTTCTTTTTTTTTTTCTCTTTCTCTCTTCTCTCTCAAGAGCCTATAGCATATATACATATACTTTTCGAATCTTTTCACGGCTTAGCTTTTCTACTAGAAAATTGATTCAGAAGTATGTATCCATATCCCTTGATAAACATACGTGACTTGAACGGATTTTATATTAACAAGCGAATGTTTCTTTTGTGTTATTTTTCTCTTCTCGTAAGAACAAGTATATATCGTAAAAGTAAGAGATTATATTACATATTAGATCTTGTTACTTCTTCTGTTCCTATATATTTCCCTGTTTCTATTATTCCATTATTTGGTTATTTCGTTTCTTTTCCTTTCTTTCTTTCTTTCTTTCTTTCTTTGTTTTAATTCTCTATATTTTTTTCATTTTGTTTACATACTGGAGAGCAGTCATGTTACAGTAGATAGTATTTGTGATTTTTGTGTGTTGGACGCAGAAAACTATCGGCTAGACACCGAGTACGAGAATCATCTAATCTACAAGGTGGCACTGGTAATAAAGAAGAAACTCTCCATTTTTCAACGATTTTAGAATTTATATTTATGTGTTGTAATAGTTGTATTCTTTCGTGTCCTCCTCTAACCGAGTCGTAGAATTTACCTTTTTATTTTTTCACTTTTTTTTTTTTCAAAAGTTCAATGTTCAAATTCACGTGATTAATATTGGCATTGCTTCCAAGCCATGTCGTTTTTAAACTAAACTTCGTTTCCAAAAGCATATCGTTCGATAATTTCAAATAATTTTCCATATCGATCGCGAAAGCATGCATTTCATCTTCGTTTAAATTCAACGATCATATTCATTCAACAACAACAACAACAACAACAAAGAAAAAATAAACAGTCTGGATCATATTTTATTGAAATTCTCGCGTAATAAAACGTTTTCTTTTTTTCTTTCTTTTTTTCTTTTTTTTTTTTTTAATACATTTAGAGGTGGACTTTATTATTGTTGATTTTATTGTTATAGTTTTATAAATAAGAGCTCTTCTGCTTCTTCGTTCAATTACTCGATAATTCGAAGAATATATAAATCTGCTCTGGCTGTCTCTGTCGCTGCATGAAAATTCAATTCCTCCCCCTCAGAATTGTATATTCTCTGCTTGCGCTTAATTGAAAAAAAAACTATTTCATTGTACGTAGAAAGTATCGTCGATTCTATTTATATATATATTCGCTTGCGTTTCGTTACGTCTAGTGTACGTTTTAATTTATTACAGACAGATAGAAAGTATACAGAAGAGACTATGTATTTCAGTTTCAGTTTGTAAACTCCTTCCTATCGCTATTTTACATCGCCTTCTACCTACAGGATCAAGAAAGGCTCAAAGAGGTAAGGATCCCTTTACTCCTCTTTCGTCCTCTTTCTTCTTTCTCTATTTTCTATATCAATCAAATATATTCTTTCTTCTTCGAGAATGAATCCATAGACAAACTTTTTAGATTAAACTTAGACGTTCCTTTTTTTCTTTTTTTTTTTAATCGTCTATATCCTTGTTCGATTCTTGGTCTTTGTAATTTAGTATTTAGACAGTTTGTTAGACACATTGTTGTTTCTCGACGTTGACGAACGAAGAACACAAAAGTATATATTAATCATCTACAAGATCGTTAATCGAAGTGAAGAAGAAACGAAATTAAAACGAAGAAAAAATCGAAACGAGTGTTGCATATCGAAAGTTCAAGAAAAAAATCATAGAATTATTAAAATCGAATTTCGTTCTTTTTTTTTAAAAACTAAATTATTAAATAAAATTTTGACCAAAAAAAAAAAACTAAATATTCGAAGAATATCGCAACGAGGGATCACAATGTTTTTATGATTTCAGCAATTGGCAGCACTGTTGATCGCTCGCCAAGTGATTGGTAATTTGAAAGAATCCGCTGTGCCGTATCTGATCGAGCAGTTGCGATTGGCCCGGCTCAGCTTCGAACTTTTTGGCGCGTTGAGCCCGAGCGAGGCCAGACCGCCGCCTGGCGAGGAAAGCGAGGAGAGTCAAAAGGAAGTGGACGAGAAGGGGGAACGCTCGGACGGGGGGAAGTCGAAGCAACCGAGAAACGTTAGCCAAGCCGAATTGGAGAGTTCCCTCTACAGAGTAGGGCATCCCACTAATTCTCTACTTAGTGACGTTACGTTCAAGGTTTGGTCTAGATTTAGCTAATTTTTTTCATTTTCGATGCACTCATGCAGTCGCGCACTGAACCTGAACCGCGTTGACGTTTATTATCGAATCAATCGACTTAGAAGAAATAAATAATAAGAAAAATATAAGAATTCTCAATCGAACGAAAATTATTTTTCGTTTGAAGCAAATTGATTATCTAATTATTATTATTATTATTGTTGTTGTTATTGGTGTTTGCAATTAAAAAAAATAAGGGAAATCGTCAAGGTGGGCAGGTTCTTTCATTCATTCCAGTCATATAATTCTTCATCCTTCCCCCCTTTATAATATAGTATATTTTTTAATGATCCTTGGCTTGCGTATACTGTATATATATATATATCTTTCGATTAGTTTTATTTTGTGGGGTACATCTACAATACGTTTTCGAAAGTGATCCTGATCCGTAGAGGAAGAAGGGTAGTATTGCGAAAGGTGGATCTAATGAATGTTGTCCTCTGTGTTCTCTGATCGGTTCTTTTTCCAGAATTTTAATGATTTTTTTCCCGTTTCCTACCAATTCTGTCGACGACGCACAGGTATCGAGCAAAAAGGTAATGTCACCTGATCATCCTATCGTTAACTATTCATTCACCCTTTCGATTGCTAATTTAATTAAATTGTGAAAGAAACGAAAGAAATATTGAAACGATAGAATCTTCACTTTTTTCGAATCGATCGAAAACTTAGAATTTAACTTGGATCGATTGAGTCGACTCGTATTTCTGAATTTAATTAGAAAGTGGTAATCTATAGGGTGAATCGAACGAATCACTGCTTGTCACGCTAACGCCATGTTAAGCGCTGGCTTCTTATTTTTCGTTTGAAAGCATAGTAACAATGACCCTTGCACTACCTATGATATATATTCTTCACGTAATATTATTACAATATTTTTTTCCCTTAAATTATGTAGATAAGATTCTAACTTGTAGGTTTATTATCATAAACAAAAATATTATTGTTGGAACAATATAAAGAACAAGCGTCAAATATAAAGTAATTTATTCAAGATGATAATAAACCTGCATACAAATTATTATTACCACTGTATTTTAAAATTAATATATATATACACACATATACGAGAGATGATAATTATAAGAGGAAGAAGTTTTGAAACATGTTCACGAGTGATTCATGTAAAAAACGTTTCCACGTTTTAGTACGATGGGGCGTTTTCAGAGCATCTGGAGATGCTGTCACAATTGGGATACGTGTGTCTATTCTCCTCAGCCTTTCCCTTGGCTGCCATGGCTGCACTACTTGGAAATCTTCTTGAACTACGAGGCGACGCTTTCAAACTTTGTTTCGTCCTTCAACGACCATTTGGTCGAAGGGTTTCCAACATTGGAACTTGGCAAGTATGTGAATGCATCCTTTAATGTTACTTATCAAAAAAAAAAAAAAAAAAATCTTATACGCTTGAGAATTATTGAATTTTCTTCCAAATAAATTAACGCAAAATATTTTTTTTTAGAACGCGATGGAGGCTATGGGTTTGGTCGCAATTCTGGTAAATTGTGCTCTGATCGGATTGAGCGGGCAAGTGCAACGAATGTTTCCAGAAATGTCGGCCACGCAAACGATTTTGCTTATAGTCGCGCTCGAGCACATCATGCTCGGTATACGATTTATCATAATCTGCGCGATCCCGGATATTCCGCATTGGGTTGCCACGGAAATGGCCAAGGTAGAATTTTTGAGGAGAGAAGCAGTCAGGAGACTTTCGTCTACCCCATCCCCTGAACAGCATCCAGCCACAGTGATAGGTAAGTAAAAATAAGGTTATGTTATATATTATTCGATTCTAACCTAACAAGCTGCTCGACTTTGGCTCCTTGTCGTTGTATTCTTCCCATTCATCCGCTTTTCCAAAAAATTCTCCTGCTTATTTGAAACTCGATATTGAAACGAATGTACATATATATATATATTTCATAGATATTTCATCGATCAAAATGTTGTGCACGAAAATTGAAGAGCTCTAAGGAATTCCAACAACTTTGAGAAACAAAACGAATTCAGAATTTAAGGAGCTTGCACAGAGGCGTAGAGGAACTCGAAGATCAATAGAATTCGAAGAATTCAAGCTGAAAGGGATTCATGAAGGTCGAAGAAATTTAAGGAATTCGAAGAAGAAGGAACGGTGGTGGAGGTAAAGGAATTTTGAAGGGAGAAGCGTAAGAGAAGATTCGCAAAGTTGAAGGAATTCCAAGGAACTCTGATATTGTGTATATAAAATTCTTTTATTTCCAATGATCGGCCCAATGACCCGGTAAAACACGACACCCACTTGATCTTTTCCTCCCTCCTACCATGTATTAATTTCGCTCGAACTCAGGGAGATTCGTGGTGAGTCCAGCAGACGGTGAGAGCGAAGAACAACAACTGCTTTCCAATCGTACCGGAGATGCAACGTCCTCCAGCCTTCCGGACACACCGACCCTAGCATCATCCACCCAGACACCCAGTAGTCCCCCAACACCTAGCGCGGCATCCGTGCCAAGGATCGCGGAAACACCTTCTGTGGTTCAGACTCCTGGTAGCGCGAGCAGCAGCGAATTTGCCACCCATTTCCCAACCGAGAACAGCATGGGCAGCGTTCGTGATATTCACAATTCACCTAGATGCTCTATTCCTGGTGGAGAACGAGGTTCGACTGTGTTTCTTCTTCTTTTTCTTCTTCTTCTTCATGCTTGGTAGAAAAAAATGTACACAATGTAGTATATGCGTAGTATATTTGAACAAATTCCGAAGATGAATCAAATAGTAAAAAAGAGTGTTTTCTATTTTTGTACAGGAAGGCGTTCGAGGGAATGGCTTCAGAATGAATCGGAGGCGTCGGGTGGAACCGATCACTACAGTCATCATTTAACGATCGGCCCTCATGGAGGTGTGGACTGGGTTCGAAGATTGGGCCTCGAAGCTGGTGGGCGGAAGTCTAGCGATTCCGAGATCAGCGGTGCCGGTACTGTTGGTACGGGGGACGAATTAACTCTTCACAGATCCACCGATTGTATCGTTTCGAAAGAGCTTGCCTCTTCGTCGGATAGTGATCTTCTTAGGTATTCTATTTCAATAGAATTTTATTTCAATTTCAATTTCGAGTTCGTTCGTTATTCTATTTCAATTTCGAACGAAGTGAATTGTGACGACATTGTATTGCATCTATATTAATTAATTTTATGGTGTCAAAAGGTCTGCTCCACCATGGACGGTGGCTCATAGGAATCAAAAGTTTCGATTCTCCCCTGAAAGAGAAAGAGAAAGAGAACGGGAAAAGACAGAGAAGCAACAATATCAGCATCATCAACGGGAGATTCAGGATCACAAACAGCAATTATCTTATTACGCCGAGAAGGAGAAGGATAGCGGTCTTTCTGACTCGAGCAAAACTATCTCCAGTCAAGAAGAGGAAAAACCGTCGAAGGAGGAAAGGGAGGCAAAGAAGACCAGAGTGAAACAGAGTTTGATGAAGAGAGCCAGATCTGTGGCGATCTTTTCGTTGAAGTTGAAAGAAAGGAGAGCAAGGGAGGCGGAGAAAGCCAAGGAGGCGGAAAGAGAGGCTAGATGGCAGCAACCGCAATCGTGCGTTGGTGGCGAACTCTCTTGCATCCCCATAGAGAAGCTTATATCCGTAGACGACATCGCAGCGATGGAATTACGCAGACTTAATCATTAGCCGCTTAAACGTTTCACTTTCGTTTTACACACTACACTAGAAACGTTCGTCTGCGCCAGTGATACTCGCTACGGAACAAATGTTACATAATAATAAGAATTTTGCAGAATCCGTGAGGCCATATCAACAAACATAATGTATTCGAGAAAAAAAAAGGATTCTGTAAATTAATCGATTTGTAACTTACGTTATTATGTAAATATTGAGAGAAGATAAATAAGATAACGCACATAAAAAAACGGAAGAATTGAAAATGAAAAATGCAGAGGGAAGGGGGAGATAAACGACACGAAGATTTATTGCTGCAATAACTTTTTTATATTTTTTTTTTTATATATATATATATATTTTTTCAAAAATCTTGTTCCTCGGTTTATCTCTTAATGTTAAACGCGAAGCTGATATTAATTGGGATTTTTATTGTTGAACGAAAACTTGCTCAATTTGAAGGACAATGCTATTCCCTGTTTTGATCATATCGCTAAAAAATGATGAATTACAATTTTATCCGATGAGAATTCGTATTAACGATTTCGAATATTACGATTTGATATACAATTTGCATACCGTGACAAAATTTCGAGTGAGTATCATTTGTGCATGTGAAAAATGCGCACCGAACAGCTCATAAGAATTTATAGAAATGTTAAAAAGTCTGAAGTTACGATCGTTCAGTTTTATCTGGAATCGTGATTTCGAAACGATCGATGATAAAAATGGCGCACAAAGTAAATTGAAAATTTTAGACAGAGATTCTCTAGAAGAAAGTTTAGAATATCATTCTTAAAAATCACATTTTTGGTAGATTAGTCGGATACCTCGACGTTGTAGACTGTGAATTTTAAGATACATTTCGTGCCATATTACGTAACGATTGTTATTGACTTCCTTGTAATTGAAAAAAATAATATGAATTTACAAATCTTCAATTTCTATTAACTTTTTTGAAATGAAAATGACACATGTAAACATATATATTTTTTACTAAGAATTTATTCAAATTTAAATTATTTATAATCTTTTATTGTATGAAACAAAGAAAGACAGAAAAATAATGGGAAAGAAGTAAAAAATAAATTACAAGGAAGTTAAATTACAGGTGCGCATATGTCAAGCGTAAAATTTAATCCTCTTGTTATATACTGATATAATATTGTCTGTATATTGTTAAAAATATTAAAAGAGAAACAAGAGAATGTAAAATTTTGTTAAAAAATTCTTTCTTTTTTTGGTAGAATTCTTATATTCTAATAGCTAGTTTGGAACATTAAATGTGTGTTTCACTTTGAAAAAATTGTCGATCGATTTTAAATAGAAATTTTTTTAAAAAGTGGCATTGAATAAATCGATTAATCGATTAATATACTGGCCGAAAAAAGAAAAAACATTATGGCATTTGTAAATTACGTAAGCTGCTGCTAATGATGGAAACTATTCATATATACGATCTGAAGAAAAAAAGGGATGACAAATGATTCTATTGTTGTTGCTGAAGTATAAGTTGTTACTTAATGTTACTTACTAGATGTTTATCGGTTAATGAACTTATGCTAAATAGTTCTCTACGATACAACGTACAAATTGCACACAGTTCACACGCGCCTACTTTTCCAACAAAATTATTAAATGCAGTTTTCGTTCAACGAAGCATCGTACATCTATAAAACGTAACGATATTTTATTGTGCCGCTTGATGGAAGCGAAATGGTGAAAAAATTAAAAAATAAAAAACAGAAGCCTTAGATGAAAGGAAAATTAGCTCGATTGATAAGCGATAAATCGTAGGGACCGTTTTTGTATATAGCAAATCGTTTATGAGCGAATAGTAAAATTTGGTTCCATGGCCTAGTTAACGTCCCCGTCCGTTGCTGAAGTAGTTCACAGTTCTTCACTTGAGAGGCACTTTTTAAGAACTTACGTTTGGAATTTTTAATGACCACCATGAGTAATAGATAGTATTTATGATTAGATGCGTCGACATACAAGCACAACTGCAAGTTGAAGCAAAAAAAACCAATATCGCATTGTATTTTAGTGTGCCCTTTGGGAACTGCAAGACTAGGAAATCGCGAAACCGATAGATTAGCCGCTTTCGTGAGGCGAAGTTTTAAAACAAATGTCAGCGGAAAGCATCTGTGTTTCTTAGATGTTTTGTATAAAACAAAAACTGAGCCAATAAAAACATTCTACGAAAGATTCGTTTATTTATTCATATTTTTTATATTAGAAACACATTATAACTTTGAAAGAGAAACGATGAAAGTAAATATTCAATTAATATTTTATATCTATGTTGTATATTGTATAAAATCATTGATAAATGTAGACAAGGAGAGCAAAATGTGAGAGAAGGATAGAGATATGGTAAAAATATTGAAATCAGCGCCATCTTCAGAGTGCCGCAAATGAAACTCACAAAGAAAGGATAGAAAATAGTAAGAGAAAGATGGAAATAGGATAAGAATTGACCGCTAGAGCCATCTCTCGAGGATCAAGGACATATATTTAGAGGATAATCTTTCTAGAAGTTCTTAGAGATGGCACTAATAGTCAATTTTTATTTTATCTCTATCCTCCTTTTATTATTTTTTGTCTTTTCTTTGTGAGTTTCGTTTACGGCACTCTAGAGATGGCGTTGATTTCAGTATTTTTACTTTATCTCTATCCTTTATCTACTATTTTCTTTCCTCGTCTATTCTTGGTCTGCTTATAGTCTATATCGAACTACTATACATGTTTGTTATGCTATACTATGTATTCACAGCGCAGAATCATACTGTACCAGACAACTGAGTGTCGGAGAGGGTGTATAGGGTGAAAAATGTTGCGCTCTCTTGTGTTTTCACGTAAGTTTACGATTTAATTTCAATGTTTTCAATTGTTTTCAACTGTTAAGAAAATAAATATTAAGTGCAGAAAACAACTATTTTTCTTTTTAGCTTAAAATTTTATCATAAATGTATAATTATAGCATATAATTTTACATTTAATTTTATATTTGATTCTAACAGTTTATATTGCATAAGATGTGGCAATTTTGTCTAATTTAATTTGATTTTTCTATATTGAAATATACATTGTCTTTTCAAACTTCAAATTTCAAATTTAATACTACACTATAACCTTTTGTACTGGATTTTTAATAATATTAAAAAATTGTTTTTTTTTAATTAATATAAATATAAATATTTAATTATAAATTTATATAAAACAAAAAAATAAATGAAAAATTAACATGACATGTTTCTTTTTTTTTAGCCTCTGTTAATCAGGGCCTAACATCCCTGATACGCAATAACATTGCATTAGCAGGATGTCCAGCATCTTTAGTTTGTCAGACTAAACACATGGCCACAGATATATCAAAAACAAGTAAAAGTTCTTTGCCACAAAAAGCAAACAAGATACCTTATAGTCCTTTTCAAAATACTAACAATCTTGCTGAATATGTAGTAGCTCGATTAGATGATATTTTAAATTGGGGCCGTAAAGGATCAATGTGGCCACTCACATTTGGTCTAGCTTGTTGTGCTGTTGAAATGATGCACATAGCAGCTCCAAGATATGATATGGATAGATATGGAGTTGTATTTAGGGCTTCTCCAAGACAAGCTGATGTTATTATAGTTGCTGGTACTTTAACAAATAAAATGGCCCCAGCATTGAGGAAAATATATGATCAAATGCCTGAACCTCGTTGGGTTATTTCAATGGGAAGCTGTGCTAATGGTGGTGGTTATTATCATTATAGTTATTCTGTTGTCAGAGGATGTGATAGGATTATACCTGTGGACATATATGTGCCAGGTAACATTATAAAACATTTATATATACATTACATTATACATTACAGATTTATATTATTATTCTTATTATTATATTTATTATATATAAAAATAGAATGAAAATAAAGTTAGCTATATGTTATAAATACATTTCAGGATGTCCCCCAACAGCAGAAGCTTTAATGTATGGTATCCTTCAATTGCAGAAAAAAATTAAACGCATGAAAACATTACAAATATGGTATAGACAATGAATGTAAATACATCTTATAATTGTAGCAAATTATATATAAAAGTTGTTATAATTTAAGCTATAAAAGAATGAAAAATGAAATGAGGTGATAAATTATTTTAAAAAACAATTAAAAATCATTAAATAATTATTTTAAAACGACTAATTTATTACACAACCACATTTTCCTAAGATTTATTTATTTTTATAGATTTTTATCATCATGTACAACCACCAAAAATACATATAAATATTACAAAGAAGAAACTCAAAAGTGACAATATTAATTCAAATGATAAAATTTCAATATTGATTACATAATTACACAAAAAACTTTTTTACAGGCATATAATTCATTATATTTTTTCTCTCTTTTATTTTTTATTATCTTTACTATTTAAAATATGTACAATATCTTAATTTAAAAACAAAGCAAAGAGTCATCTTCGTAGAACATCTTTGCCATTTAGCTTACCACATATTAAGGCCCCTTTATTTTTTTCTTTCTTATATATTGCTCTATTTAATACTACTTACGATTGTATTTATTTTAATTATACATTACATACATACATTGTTTAATAAAAACACATCAACTGATACGCACCACGCATACGATAGGTACGATATTTTTTTTATTTTTCGAAGACGTACTGTAATCTATTGTACCTATCAACATATTTCATAAGAGTACACTTTTATGAACATACTATTATTTCTGTTGTATCCACAGCCCAAATTTTAAACGACTACTTTGGTCATTGAGAAGCATAGTACGTTGGAAATATTACCAATATTTTGTAACATTGTTTTTATCTTTTTTTTATTCGTTCATATCTGTTGTCAAATGTTTTAACCTTTAGTATTTGAATTTACATTTAAACATATAGATTTATAATTTTTTTAAATATGTACCGACGTATTATATATTTGATCCATATTATCTATTATAATATCTTACCAATCTCGATTTAATAAAATTTAATTCAAAACGTATTTGCCAACGTGCTATGTAAACTTGAAAAGTTGAATGGATTATAAATTTAAAATATATGGATAAAATCAACATATTAAGAAGAATAATTACATTATTGTTTTATATTTAAAATGTCACATTCAGATGAATTAGAGAGCAATTGAGATATAAAGAAAAATTAGTACGAACAGAAATTTTTTGTGACAAATCAAATTTTTCAAAACTTAAATTATTAAAGCATTATTTAATAAGCATGTGTTCCTTAATTTAAACATTAATAATATATAATTTTGTTTTCTTATATAAAAATCTATCACTTTTATAGCATAAATTAAATATATTGATTTTAAATTTTAAATGTCTTTGTGCAATAGTAATAATTATATTGAAAAATGTATTTAATTATTTTGATATCTGAAGCATTGTTGATTTTTTTTTCTCTCTCTAATACAGATTTATACTTATAGAAAAGAAAGTTTTGAGATAATTTACAATTTACAAAATAATAAAATATATCCATACTTTATACATATTTTCTTTTATACTATTTTTATGTATTTATCTCTGTGACATAGAAAATGACTACAATAAATTTTGTTTGTACAAACCTATATATTATATATATATACATATATATATATATATATATATATATATATATATATAATATCTTATGAAACCCTGCAAATGAAAATCTGATTTTTAGTTGCCTGAAATTATTTAGGTAATAAATAATGAATGTGGATATTATTTAATATCCATATTAAATTTATTCTCTTCAATTTAATCGCAATTAATCTGCTCCTTTTTTAATTCAACTGATTTTAATTTTTTCATTTAGAAGAGCCTTGTATTTTCCTATTTTATTCCTATCTTTACTCTCTCAATATTATTTATTTTTTAATTTAACCTATAATCCAATAAAATTATACAAACCTAACATATTTTTGTGTTCTGTCAAATATCTTACATGTTTTACACATACAAGTTATGGAATTTTTAGAAATTATTAAAGAATTGCTTGCGACGTCGAAGGTGGTGGATTATTCGGCAAAGCAGGCACAGGCCCATCAGTCCATTGTATAAGAGTATGTTCACCCATTTGTGTACTTTGAAAGTGATCTTTTAAGAGAGTTTGCGAAAACGTGCAATGCATTTGATATGCTTCACTTTCACGACTCGGATCCCCGCAAATTCTATATAAATCTGTCAATAAAAATATCATTTAATTAAAATTAAATTTCTTCTTATTTGAAAAAATCTAATTACCTTTAAGAATAGCAGTAGCCCATAATTGTACATGGACGTCAGGTATTTTAGAAGCTAGTTGCATTGCAGGTGTAACCATGTTCATAGATTCTCTACTATTTCCTAAAGAAAGAAATATATGCCCCAGAAGGACAAGACTACATGAAGTAAGTCTATTCAAATCTTCAGAATTAGCCATTTTTAATGTTTCCCGGAGGTATCTCCTATAAATATATTTATAGATAATCATTAATCTTTTTTTTTTAATATTAATCAATTTAATCAAATATTTATTAAATTATACTTTGCTTCATTGTATCTAGCTCCAAAAAATGCTTGAAGACCCTGAACATAATAGGCTGCTGCTCTTAAAGAATGCGAGTGAGATGGTAAAGATTCTGGATTTATTCGTTCTAATAAAGCACCTAAATCTGCATCTCTCTTTGTCCTAAGATATACTATTGCTAAATTTAAGTTCGCGAAAGTCCACAATTCTCTTTCTTGTGATGTCTAAAAAAAAAAAAAGAAATTATTTTGAATAATGTTATTAAAATTATATATTTAATATTATTAATATTTAATTCGTCTTTAATTCATCTTCTTACTCTCAAAGCAGCTGTAAATTGCGCTTCCGCGGCTTCCATACAATTCATTGACATTGCATATAATCCCAATAAAGCATGCAGTTGTGGTTTATGACCTTGAAGTAACCTTGGTTGTCTTCTACAAAGTTCGCAAGCTTGGGAAATTTCTGCAAGGGCTACACTTTTATTTCCCATCACTAATCGACACATTACTATATGTTCCAATAACATTAATTGGAAAACAGATAATATTGGCTTGTTGTCAACAACTGTTGAATGATATAAACGTTATAAAAATATAACAATTTTGTTAAAAAAATTGTTGTATTTGAAAATTATATTTACTTTTGAGTTTTTCAATTTGAGTTAATGCTTTATCTGTATATTTTTGAGCTTTATCCATATAACCAGCTTGCATTGAATGCATAACTGTTACTAAATAAACCAAAACATATAAATGGTCCTTTGGCATCCATATAAACATATCTCCAATATTTGAACCTGTAACTACTTCATCTGCTGGCCAACTAGGAGACATTATAGTTTGTATACTTTGTTGTAATTGTTTTAAACAAGGTTTTACACTTTTAACCTTCAATAATATATATAAATAAATTATTTGCACGAATTTATTAAATAAAAAATATTATTGAATGCTTACTTGTCCTGCCATTAAATAATGACAGACTTGAAGTACCAAAAAATATACTTTCAAATATTCTTTTTGATGTGGATTACCCTGCCAATTTTCAACATGATGACCAGCTGAATTTAAAAGAGGGTGAACTTCAGTAAATTTTTTGTCTATTAATAAAAGCATACATCGGCTCAACAAGAACAAAACTCTTGTATAACTTGCATTGCTGATATGAGAATAATCAACACCTACTGCAAGTAAACTACTGGCTGCAACAAAATCTTTTTCCGATGCATGTATTTGCTAAAACAAAAATATCATTTGATAATTATATGATTATTGACATTACTTAAAATTATTGATAACTTACTGCAAGTTGGAAAATAAGTCTACAATGCCAATATACATTATGTTGCGAAAGTTCTATAGCTTTCCGTAATATTGGTTTACTAAGATTTGGTTGCTGTTGTTGTTCATATAATTCTGCAACTACACTTGCTGCTTCAAACTTAACATCATCAAAAGTATTTATATTTTGACTCAATCGCCACTGAAATGTAATATTAATATTATATACATATTAATTAAATCACATTTATGATTATACTATATATATTATTAGTTTATTATATATCAGTTAATGTAACAATCTTCAATTACTTCGTATGTTATATTACCGACTGTACCAAAATAAAAAGAAAGGTTAGAATTAAGATAAACAAATGTATGAAAATTTATACAAAACGTACAATAATGATAAAGAACAATATTAAAAAAATATTGAATACAAGTAATTGAAATGTAATAACATTTTAACAGACCGCTTGTTCTAAATGAGACCGCGCCAAATCGATGTTTTTGGTATGCGTAAGAAGGATGTTGCCAAGTTGAAGATGAGTACGTGCTTCAACTCTCGGAGGCGGTTTAAAATTAAAAACCGCTTGTAAGCACTGTATACACGACTTAATATTCGGTGGACTGGAGGTTCGAAAGTTTTCTGCTAGCCCTAACAACGATAGATACCAAGCGTCCTGCGAAGACGCCATTTTGACATTTCACGCGTAAAATTTCAGGCCGTGATAAGACACGGTCACTGGCTTTGCACTGAAAATTGAATTATATTTGCAATGAAATCAAATATCTGTCTTAAATAATCAAATCACGACACGATTTAATTTACAATTTCACAGTGTCCCGTCAGATATGTTTCCCCTGGAAACCGCTTATTGCGTAATGTTTACATACGTATGAATGTAATATTTTTTATATTACTGCTTCACATTTTTTTACGTATATTCTAAGAATTCTTATTACAGGCACAAATAATTGAATTTCGATAACAAGACAAATTTAAATAGAGATTGACATTATTCATTTTAATATTTCTATATACAACGATAATAAACTAGGTATATATACATATCATTTTCGTTAAATTTATAACTAAGCAGTCTAGGGAAATGTAGGTTATTTAATCTTAGGATGGTAGCTTCAAAGTCAAGATTCTTAATTTAAAAATATATTAAATATTAAATAAAAAATACTATTTTATTACATTTTTATTATTTTTAATTTATTCTTTTAAAAGATTTTTTTAAAATAAAAAATATATTCAATATATATACATGTAATATTAATAAAAAATGTATTACAAAAAATAAAAGTTAAAAGCACGTTATAATGATACATAATTTATAAATAAATAAAATTTAGAATTTTTTTTTTAAATTATTCTTTAAATCTCAAAAAATATTATTCCTTATATTTCGAAATATAGAATAAATGTTCAATAAAACATCCAATGCAATTCAATGCTCTTACTATTTTAATATTATCTTCAACATTATTTCTAATTTAGAATAAAATTGCAATATTAATAAAGATTGCGAATAAAATTAAATTTTGATATAAAATCATAAATAATAAATCATAAATAGTTTTTTTCCGAAATGCGTAATTCGTTCTAGACTAGTCAATTATTTATTATGAATCTAATATATTATTTGGCTTCACTTTGATTTCGAATAATTATATGTATATATTTTTATAAAAATGATTATTTTCATTTGTTTTTTTTCGTAACAATATATATATATACAAATAAAAATTTTTTTTTATTAAAATTAAAATAATTTTTTTTAATTAATTAATATTTCTCATAAAACTTGCATATATATAAAATAAATAAAATAATATTCGACAACTGATAACGTTATAAGTAAAAATAATAGATACTGAAAGAAGGACAGAGATAAAGTAAAAATACTGAAATTAACTTCATTTTCAAAATGCCGCAAATAAAATTTATAAAGAAAGAACAGAAAATAATAAAAGAAAAATAAAGAAAAAGAATTGACTATCAGCGCCATCTCTACATCTTTTTAAAAAACAATTGCTTAAACAAATATCTTTTGTTCTCAAGAGATGGCACTGATAATCAATTCTCATTCTATCTCTATCTTTTTTTAATTATTTTTTGTCTTTTCTTTGTGAGTTTATTTTTATTACTCTAAGCAAATGTAGACAGAAAGAAAATAAATAATGAGGAAATAAGATATACATATTGAAATCAACGTCATCTCCAGAATGTCGCAAATAAAACTCAAATATAGATAAAGAGAACAAATAATAGAAAAAAAATAAAGATAAAGCAAGAATTAATCGTCAGTACCATTTCTGAGAATACTTCTAGAATTATTCTTTGAAAAAATATCTTTAATTCTCAAGAGATGACACTGACGATCAATTCTTATCTATCTCTATCCTTTTCTTACTATTTTCTGTCCTTTCTTTATGAGTTTCATTTGCGGCACTCTGAAGATGGCGTTGATTTCAGTATTTTTATTCTATTTCTGTCTTTTTTCCACTATCTATTATTCTTATCCATAACGTTAGGAAGTCCTCAAAGATTATGTCACTTATCATTTTATAATATATTCACAAGATTTAGATATATTATAATAAAAAAAAAATAATTTTATTGTATATTCTATATACATATATATGTATATTCTTATGATATGTGGAAAAAAAGTACCACAATAATTTTTGTAAAAAACGCATAATCTTTTTTTTTATTCATTTTATTATTATTATATCTTTTAGAACTGTTGCACTTTTAAAATATAATTTATAAATCCCGCGCGACATACAGAAAAATTATATAAATAATCAATCATTAATTTGACATTTAAAAATTATTAATTTTTTTATGAAAGCTATTAATCTTGACCTTGATTATTTATCATTTATTTAGTTTTCCTTACTTTCACATAAAAATCGAACAAACAAAAAAATATCTAATTCACCTAAATATTTTCCAATAATCTCTCCTACATAATTTCCATATCTATTATATTTCCCCATAAAATGTGAAGAAAAAGATTTAGTAACCTTTAATTAATTATAATTCATTGTTCTCGACGGTCAAGGTTAAATATATATCTGCTTTCCGACTAACGTGTTCACCTTGAAAAAAAGAAAAGTAAAAGCAAGAAGTCCTAGTTACCACTAATTATGACAACGATGTCCAAAGAGAGGATCAGACTGCGTTGTTTCGAATTTCAGAGTGATATCTCGTTGGACGATACACACATAAGAGGGATCCGAAGAAAAAGACTCATGTTGGTGAAGCAAGAAAGAAAGGAGGAGGAGTGAAAGAAAGAGGAAGCGAAAGAAGAGATCGAACGAGAAGTGGAGGAGGACGGGGACGAAGAGAGACGGCGCGGGCGCTGATTGGTAGCAGAATCGATTAGCCGAGCCGAGCTAAACCTCCGGCACCGCGGCAGCTTCGGCGACGCCACGAATTTCCCGAATGGGGGTTTCCCGTTGGGGCGGGCCCGAATCCAGGGAATACCCGGCGTTCTCCATGGCAACCCAACCAATTCGCCAACCGCTGACAACCAAGAGACTGACCTACCGTGTGTTGCTTACATTTTTACCCTCTTTTACTTTTTCTTCTTTTTTTCTCCTTTTATCTCTTTCTATCCATCCTTTCCACCGTGGAAACTTCCAATCCGCTTTTCATCCTACCTTCCTTTGTATCCCCTTCTCTTTCTATTCTTTTTTCGTTTCGTTTCGTTTAGTTCTATTCGAAGAGGGGGGGGAAGGGAGAAACAATACCTCTTCTCTTCAACATCGTCGATCTAACTTTCCAAGCGCAAAACTCGTTCTCATATGCTTGTTATACAAACTTGTGCCTATATATGCGTGACAGTATGCGTGTATACATAGGGATGCGAGAGTCAACATTGATTTTGCCGACGACTGATACAACCCCGTCGGCACGTTTAATTAGAACATGGCGACTTTAATACAAGCGCACGACAACAAGAACAACAACAGCGCCCCTTCCCACCCATCCGCTCTCTCTCCACCTTTACATCGTTTCCTCGTTCATCCACACACGCTTCCACGATATATTTCGCGATTTTTTTTCAACTTACGATCTTTCGAATCGACGAAAACTCGTTTTCTTTCCGTTAATCTATCGAAGGGGTCGCTTATCTACCTAGCCTAACGCGGTCTATGCTAGTGCCAAACACCCCTCTCTCTCTCTCTCTCTCATCCATCATTGTCATCGTCGTCATCGTCATCGTTTATTATTATTATCATCCTAGTATTCCAGTTTGTTCGAATCACGCCCACTCCTCTTTACATCACTCACTCACGTCACTCGTCATACATATACGCGATTCTCGTTTCCCTTTGTTCAATCTTCCTGCTCTCTCACGCGTTCTTTCTCTCGCTCTTTTTTTATCACGCATACGTCCACACACGTTTACACTCACATACGTATACATGTGCACGTACAATGGAATCACACAGGACGCATCAGACCGAGATACGATGTTCCCTGGGTTAACGTTATTTTTACTTAATTGAACGCTTGTAAAGTTTTCTGGGGATACGAATATTTGTGTTTATAAAAATAAGTAAAGCAGGTAATGATATTAAAGTAGATATAAATTTGCATCAACGATATCAAACTATACGAAGGAGAAACGTTACTCTAGGAACACCGTACATACATGTATCCAATGTATACATTCTCGCGCTAAGGACTATATTCTCTACACGCCTAAGCTACACATGAAAACATCCTATCTACATTAGAGCCAATCGACATTCCACGGAGTCAGTTTATTGTTATTATTACTTCTTTTTTTGCTGTTTTTTATCTTTTACTCTTATTTTTCTTTACTCTCGTTTTATATGTGTGTGTATATATATATATATTTTTTTTTTCTTTTTCTGGAAAAAAGACGAAGAAAAACTCGGACGGGGGCAAACGTCGTTTTCCCGTCCTGGAGAGAGAAGAACGATCGTCAGTTTTTTGTTCGACCCCGAGGAACGCTCGACAGTTTGTTACGTCTAATCGTTAGAGTAATTCTAAGGTTTGCTTATGTCTTACGAATGGTATGATACAGTATACGACTTAAGGAGTTACTCGCTTCATCGACAGAGGTACACCTTTCCACAATGAGGGGTAAGTTCCATTTTTTTCCCCTTTCCTTCTTCTTTTTTTTTCTCTTTTTTATTTAACCTTGTCTTAATTTAAGGATCCACGGTCGATAACTAGGAATCGATTGGAGACCTACCCCTGTGTTCCGTGCATAGATAGAGCGACCGCATCTCTCGATTTATCGACTGAAAATCGATGTGATGAACGCGGATCTCGTACGTTCCGTTTTTTTTGATATGACTCGACGTTGTACTTTATCAATCTCGATAATTGCGACTCGTGCTTCCAGTTCCATCGATGGATTCGCGTTCACCCGGTTCGTCCATTACGCTTTATTGCCTTCTCTGGTGTCGATTTCGCGGCCAACGAGGACTTCTCGAATTACCTTTTCAGATCTATGCCGCTTTTACCTTCAAAGTTAAAAACACATTACAGAGAATTCCTGAGCTGAATTAAGATTAAAGAATATTTTCATTTCCATGATTGTCTTTCACCGTTGTTGTAATTCGATTTAAACGACATTCGTTTTTTTTAACAATTGATTTTCTTCTTAAACTCTCGATCGAAATTAACGAATTTTGTTCCAAGATTTTCGAAGAGTTGCGTCATTATACCACCGGGTGAACGGTTGCACGATTCGTTCGCTTGGAAATTTACTTCGATCTGATTCTTTCTCGCGTCTTGTTTCGTTGTGAACGTGTGTATATTCGCGTTTCTTTTTTTTCTTTTTTCTTATTCTTTCCAGAAAACGACGACATGCGGTTCCTCTATCTACGTTACTCGTTACCGTAACAAATAAGTTAAAAGAGTTTATAATACACGCATTACTCTTGGCCCGAATCGAACATGTACACATTTCTCGCGTAGAACGATCAAGCTTATTTTGAATGTCGATTATCGTTATGGATTCGTGTGTGTGTATCTCTCTGTGTGTGTGTGTATGCGCGTGGGTGGTTGATTGGTTGGTTCATTGTTATCATCGACAATTCGACGAACCGTTCACGAAATTGTTCGATCGCGCCACTAAACGGGGATATATGCCTCGTTAAAATGCGCATGTTCGATTCCATCCAGTCGGAAACGGCGACATTTCTCAGCGGAAGTACGCCGGTTTGTTATTCGCGTACAAGGCGACGTCCTTTCAGGACGGGATAATTCTCGACACGCGGTTTATCGCGGCGTTATCATGGTTAATTAGATTTAGAGAACAGATCGAGGGGATTCTAAAAATCTATATGATATTTTAATAATATTTTCTCGAAAATTTCTAACGAGAGAGAGAGAGAGAGAGAGAGAAAAAAAAGAATTTAGAGAGATCGATTTAAAAAATTATTAATCAACGTGAGAAATTGTATTTTTCTAGAAAAAAATTATTTATTGTATCAGGCAATAATCAGACGACGAGGTGATAAAACGTC
This sequence comes from Apis laboriosa, assembly GCF_014066325.1. Lineage (NCBI taxonomy): Eukaryota > Metazoa > Arthropoda > Insecta > Hymenoptera > Apidae > Apis > Apis laboriosa. Next base: position 571,541 of record NW_025221576.1, read on the forward strand.
GAGATAAAACGAGAATAACGAGAATAACGTCTTGCGAACGTACCCTGTACTTACTTGTAATCCATTATATTGTATGTACAATGTTCTTACAATAAATTCGAGCGCACCGTCGACCGTGAAACGAAAAAATGTTTGGAGCGGAGTGGCGCAGCGTGGTCGTCGATATTACTCGTCGTTGGTCGCTGTTCGCTCCCCCTTCCCTCCTCCCTCCCCCCCACCTCTCCCCCCTCCCCCCAAAAAAGAGAACGAGATCTCAAGTAATTGCTGTTTACTTTTGGATCGTTTAATCTGTCCACGAATGGTCACCAACGATGTTAAAGGTAAAGGATTACATTTCATACGATTTAAAACATCGCCTACTTAATAATATCCTTATAAACGGAAAGGATCTTTATTAATTGTTCTTTGTATAACTTCATGATTTTTGATCGCGACACTTTTACAAATATATAGATAACTTATTTACAATAATTATATGATACAATGGATAATTCGTTAACGAAGATTAAAAGTTTATTTTTTTAGTTCTTCTGAAAAAAAAAATAATAAATAAATAAATAAATAAAAATCGACAAGGATTTCGTTAGGGATTTCGTTTTGATTTTTCTTTTAATAATAATGGATGATGCAGTAGTACAGATCACGATACAGTGAGATTGAAAAAAAAAAAAAAAAAAAGAAAAAAGAAAGAAAGAGAGGAGAAGGTTTAATATTTAAAATTGGATATGTATCGGTGTAATTGTGTATCTTAAATAGCTATTATTATTATTAAATACTACCGAGTTAAAAAGTTTTCTTGAAAAATGCTATTTATCTCGGTTTCGATTCTAGAATGGGTTCTGTTCCAATACGACTCATACGATAATAATCTTGCCTTTGAACAGAGAAAATAAGAAAAAGGTATCCATTATTCCATCCCTCACCGGTACTAACCGCTCATCCCATAACAACGAATTCACTTCTACATCCACGTTTCGACGAACAAACGGAATCAATTTTTTCGGAAATATCGAATCCAATCCAATGACGCGTATTCACTTTTTCTTACTTCATATAATTTAACACTATTAAAAAAAAAAAAACCTATCTTCAATCAATACCATTTAACGAAACAATTCCTACGACGAACGAATCCTCTCCCCCTCCCTAAAATAAAAAAAGAAAGAAAAAATAATTAAAAAAAAAAAAATCGCAAGAGGACAGATAAAACGATTGTTACGGAGAAGGACGAAGACTAGGAAGAGACTGTGGAAAAACGCGTAGGTGTGGTCGACACCGGCCGACGGCGGCGCACGTAGACCGCGATGGCGGCGGTCGGTTAAATTCCCTCGAGTAGAAAGTTGTTAACGTGGCGTACCCAGGGCGCTCCAGTGCTCGGCGGTGGGTCATGCGTAATGCGGATAGGTGCCCAGATGAGGCGGCACATGGCCGGAGGCCGTGTGGTGGCCCGCGTACAGGTTTGCGCCCGGGCTCGTGGACCAGTAGCTGGAGGCAGATTGGAAAAGGCCACCTGGAACGGAGACCGAGACGGAGGCGGCCGGTGGCGGCATGAGGTTTAACTTGGCGTGCCCGTAACCGGACATGAACAGCTCGCTTTGGTACTTGTAGGCGGCCGGATCCGCGGCGGCGGGCTGCGTCGCTGCCGCCAGACCTTGGAAGTCGAACTTGTACGCGTACCTCTTCCCGTGGACCTTCGTCATGATGTTCTTGTCGTAGTAATACCTGAAAAACGAAGATATTATTATGTGACGCAACGTGAAAAATTGTCGAGAGGGGGCGCTTTTAGGCTATGCAGGTGTGCGAGCCGGGTTGCTCGATGACAGGCATCTACCTACTGTTGGGAAAAATGTGTTAGAATAGTCCACTTCAAATGGTTTGTTTGACATGGTGATATATCCAAAATCGTGAAAATTATTTTCATTTATGAAGTCAACTAAAAGTGAAAACTATTTTCGAAACTATCTATAGGATGTCTAGCTTCGTATATATACATAATTATTAGCTTAATTTATAAACTATATCGTTACAAATTGTAATTAATTTACGCATATTACGAGAAATAAACAAATTTTTATATTACATCGATACGTTAGAATTCTCTGGAGTCTATGCCTACGTTAATGCATCGAGATTTAGATACGCCGTATTGAATTAGTATATGTGACAAATACCACGTGACAAACACTTTCCAAATTAACCAATCAGACCCGCGAGACTTTTTTCAGCAGTGAACAGTAGGTATGCAAGCCGAGTTGCTCGACGATAGACGTGTAAGTAGATATGCAAGCCGGGTTGCGCAACGATAGGCGTCTAAATAGGTATGCAAACCGGGTTGCTCGATGACAGGCATCTAAGTACGTATCTTCGATCTAATTAATTAAATTAGAGAAAGAACGTAAGTTTTATTACAATTTCTCGTCATCTTCTAGATATTACCCACGAAAGAATCGTTACAAAATGTATGTGAAAACGGGATTTTTAACAAAAAATTGAACCTGTACAACCTTCATCATTTTTTCTTAGCATGGTTTTGCTAGAGATATGATCGAGCAAATGGATACCGCGTTCCGTCGTAAACCGAGAATGTTTACGAACGCGATGGAAGTCGTAAAAATCTCTTGGCGCGTAAGCCAGAGGATTCTTATTTAATAAATTTTATTCGCCAACACCGATAACGACTCGGTTTCCGCGGCGATGCGGAAATGTCTTTCCCTTTTTTCCCTTCCTTTTTGTTTTCTTTTCTATTTTCTTTTCCATCGAGTTATTGTCGCGCACCGCAGCCTGAAACTTGTCCGCGTTCAACGCACGAAGGGATGCCGGCTACTGATAGAGAACAGGATAGAAACAGAAGAAACAAGAGAAACAGAGAGGAAGAGAGAAAGAGAGAGAGAGTGGAGCAGTCTCGCGTAATATAATCAGTCGATCTGATCGAAAAATAATAGCCGCGTCTGCCGTCGGTCTGACTGTCGGTGATTGAAATTTCTCTCCCCCTTCTGGCTTCCCCGCGCAATCGCTGCGCGCCACCGTCCTTTCGTTCAACGAATTTACTTTCTCTCCGGATACTTCCACGTCTACCCGTTAAATATTGACGTTTCTCGCCTGCGTTTTTTTCGCTCTCTCTCTCTCTCTTTCTTTCTTTCTTTCCTTTTTCAGTGGGAATTTTAACGTACGAATCGCGCGGTTTAATCGCGCGCGCTCGATTAATTAAGGCTCTCGATAAATTTGAAAACGATGCAACGATAAATAGAGGTGAAAAGTAATTTATATAATTCGAAAAGTATCCCTTCCTCTCCGTTTCTCGTAATTGCAAATTTTGGATTTGACAGAAGTGAATGGATCCATTGGAAGAATTATAATACGTATCAAGTTTAATCGCGCGCTCTACATAAATTATAAAATGATATAAAGGAAATCGAGGTGAAAAGTAATTTAAATAATTCGAAAAGTATCGCAAATTTTGGATCATAGAAGTAAATGATTCTACTGAAAGAATTTTAATACGTACAAATCGAGGTTTAATCGCTCGATAAATTACAAAACGATGCAATGATGAAAAAAATCGAGGTAAAAAATAATTTTAATAACTCGAAAAGTATCGTAATTGCAAATTTTCGATTACAGAAATGAATGGCTCCATTAAAAGAATTATAATACGTACGAATGGCGATACAACGATGAAAAAAATCAAAGTAAGAAATAATTTTAACAATTCGAAAAGTATCGTAATTATATCGTACATTTTCGATTACAGATGGCTCCACTGGAAGAATTATAATACATACGAATGGCGATTACAAAACGATGCAATGATGAAGGAAATCGAAGTAAAAAATAATTTTAACAATTCGAAAAGTATCGTAATTACAAATTATCGATTACAGAAATGAATGGCTCCACTAAAAAAATTATAATACGTACGAATGGCGATTACAAAACGATACAATAATGAAGGAAATCGAGGTAAAAAATAATTTTAACAATTCGAAAAGTATCGTAATTACAAATTATCGATTACAGAAATGAATGGCTCCACTAAAAGAATTATAATACGTACGAATGGCGATTACAAAACGATGCAATGATGAAGGAAATCGAGGTAAAAAATAATTTTAACAATTCGAAAAGTATCGTAATTCCAAATTTTGGACCGCAGAAATGAATGGCTCCACTGGAAGAATTATAAGAATGGCGGTTTAATTCGATGACGAGTAAGCGTTGTGCGAAAATATGAATAAAGGAAGAGCGAAATGATAGCCGCAACGAAAATAAAAATTTGTTTCGTTTCAATGGAAAAAAAAAAAAAAAAAGAAATGTTTGCAGGATGAGAGGCGTAGAGAGAGAAGGATTATAAGGGGCATCACTCACCTTAAAGCCCTCGACAATTTGTCATAATTCATATTAGGCTTGGACTTCCTTTCGCCCCAACGTCTCGCCACCTCGTCGGGGTCAGTCAACTTGAATTCCCCGTTGGTTCCTTCCCACGTAATGCACGCGGCGTTGCTCGAATCCGACAGTAGCTCGAGTAAAAATTGCCACAGCTGAATCTGACCGGAACCGGAGCTCGCGAGCCGACTGCTCGTCGCTCCGAACATTTGATAGGGATCTAGAACATTTGGAGAGAGAGCCCGAGCCGTAATTCACCATCCAATCTCTTTGTTTATCCTCCGAATAAATTATGTATCCTCCTCGCTTATATTATACATATCCACAAAATTTCCAAACGATGAGATTTGGAAAAATTCTAGATAGGATGTTTTAATTACCATTACCAACGTTAATGCAAATTTCCACGATTCTCAAATAAATTTTAATACTCCTCTCCTCGATACTATGGAATATTATGGATATTTGGAAAAAATTTGAAAAAAAATTCTAGATAGAAAATTTGGAAAAAATTCTAGATAGGATATTTTAATTACCATCCAACGTTAATGCAAATTTCCACGATTCTCAAATAAATTTTAATACTCCTCTCCTCGATCCAAATATCCATAGTATTTGGAAAAAATTCTAGATAGGATGTTTTATTACGATTCTCCAAATAAATTTTAATACTCCCCTCCTCGATTCGAATATAATAGTATTTGGAAAAAATTTGGAAAAAATTCTAGATAGGATATTTTAATTACCATTCAAATGCAAATTTTTTAATGCAAATTTCCATGAACACGATTCTCCAAATAAATTTTAATACTCGTCTTCTCGATTCAAATATCCATAATATTTGGAAAAAATTTGAAAAAAATTCTAGATAGGATATTTTAATTATTTTAATTACGATTCTTTAAATAAATTTTAATATTCCTCTCCTCGATTCGAATATCCATAGAATTTCGAAACGTTACAACGAAATTGGAAAAAAATTCTAGATAGAATATTTTATTACGATTCTCCAAATAAATTTTAATACTCGTCTTCAAATAGTATTTGGAAAAAATTGGAAAAAAATTCTAGATATGATGTTTTATTACGATTCTCCAAATAAATTTTAATACTCCTCTCCTCGATTCGAATATCGAATAGTATTTGGAAAAAATTGGAAAAAATTCTAAATAGGATGTTTTAATTACGATTCTTCAAATAATTTTTAATACTCCCCTCCTCGATTCGAATATCCATAGAATTTCAAAACGAGTTACGACGAAATTTGGAAAAAATTCTAGATAGGACGTTTTAATTACGATTCTTCAAATTGAAATTTCTTATCATCTTTTAAAAAGTGTGCGTAATGCTTGTCGAAGGAAAAATTCTAGATATTTTAATTCGATCGAATTCACGAAACGTGAAAAAAAAAAAAAAAAAAAAGAAAAGAAAAGAAAAAAAACTCGAGTAATTTTTCGTTCTCTCTCCTTTCTTCGCTATTTCCCCCGAACGTATATACCTATCCATTACACGGTTGTTTCCCAGTGCTCCCTGTATCGCCCTTTAAAAGCCTTACAATGCGTCATCACCGTCGTTCGCTACTGCTCAGAACCTGGAGTGCCCTACAACCGTACAAAAGGATATAATCGCAACCCTACAATAGAATAGAGTTCGTTTGGATCATAATAATTTCAATTGAGGGAACGAACGACGGAGTGGTTCAAAGGGCGTACACGGAATGTCCTCTCGCGAGAGAGCGAACACCGTTAAACTGAGCATTCGCGTTCCGACCGATATATATAATATAAGCCGAAACGCGGCCAAAATTCTCTTTTCCGTTTCGTAACATAAAAATCTGAAAGAAACTCAATTCCTTTCCCAAAGCGAAAAATAAAAAGAATATATACAAAAAATAATTCAGACAAAGATAAAGATTTCAAAACTTAACCTCGATTCCACTTTCCATTCGTACGGAATAATTGTTGGTAAATTATCGACAGAGACAGCTCGATCGGTATCGAAGGGACGAATCCTATACTGGAACCCAAGGAGAGGGAAAGAAAAAGGAAAAGAACGGCGGAAACTATATAATACAATCCTTGTCTATTCCGTCTCGGCTCCCATAAAAATACATTTTGCCCGATTATGATAGGGGACAGACGCGCGTGGATGGGGTGGGATGATGGTTGGCGAATTGGCGGACCTCAAAGGTCGTTTCGCCGGATGAATCCCCTGAAATGCGTGGCGGAGTGATCGCCTTTCGATCGAACGGTAATTCACTTACAAGTTAATAATGGGAAGGGGCGCGGTACACCCATTTATCTGGCGAGCAGGGGCCAAAGGGGTGGGGGGAGGCGGGCATCCACCCGAACAGAAAATACCGAAACGTCACAATTTTTCTTTCCTCTTTTTCTTTTCATTCGACCAACCACCAAAAATCTATCGCCATAATCCTCTCCAATTCTCTTTCTCCAATGAAAATTACAAATCCAACAAGATTATCAATAAATCGATTCGGTTTCCTCTCTTCTGTACTCGCTGTCTTACCTTCATCGAATCGCTTTTTTCTTTAGATTCGTTAAATTATTCCTTCCTGTAATACGAATAATTTTGTTTCAGGCGGTTTAGATTTTAGTAATTATTTAAAATGCTCGTGCAACAACAACGGGGGAGGGAGAGAGAGCTTCCCTCTCCCCATTTATTCAAACCTATATCGATCAAGGACCGACCGAGGAAGGAGTAATTTTCGGGCGTGGCGGTGAAAAGGTTCCGATTAGGGAGGGGGGGAGGGGAGTTTGCGTGATTAGTGGCGAATAGTGTAATAATCGCGAAGGTCGTTCCGTGCAATTGCTCCAGTGTAAAGAATCGGCTTTGATGGAACCCCCTCTCGGTTAGATGAAATCTTTGGAAACTATCCCTAAATTAATTTTAATTTTTATTTTCTCGCTTCCGATTCGTCTCAACGATATTCTTCACCTTTCCCTTCCCATCACTCGGAATGGACCGCCAAGAAAGAGATGTAGATGCTTTAACTTCTGAAAAATATCTACCTACTACATACCAGGCTGCCTGAGGTGGGTGTGCGTGTCCAATGCCGATTTGGATAAGCTGCTTCCGTACCCTGAAATAGGAGAGATTAACTTTAATAAATCAACGCTTAGCTTATTAACCTCGATCCACTCCTAATCTTAAAATTCTAATTAAAAACCCCTGATTAAAAATAAAGGAAAATAAATATTCTGAACGAAAGCGAGAAGTGAACGGAAGAAAAGGCCCCGTTCAGAAAGAAAGAAAGAAAGAAAGAAAGAAGGGGAAAATCGTCGGTTCATCGAAGATGAAAAAGTGAACAAGCTCGGTCGAGCGTTAGAATCCGTTAGAGAGGATTTCCGTGTAGGCAAACACGGGGCTGAGTGGTACGTATACGTTTCTCCCCCCTTCCATCCACGTTCCGTTGCCTTTTGCCATCGCCTTATCACCGCACCCCTTCCAATTCTTCTCCGCTGTTCCTACATTACGCGCGTACATACGTGCATCCAATCCCTCGCAACACACGTTATTCGCATCGTATTCGTTGCATCGTTATATTCGTGTGCGAACAACGGTATAATTTGGAATAATTTGTGAAAGAAAGATGAAACAGGAGAGGAAAGGAGAAATTGTTTGCTTCACGAGTATCTTTCTTCCTTATTTCTCCTTTGCAAAATTTTCTAGCTAGTGTCTCAAGTGATTTCATATTGGTTCTACGACAAGGGGTTCAAAATAAAGAGGAGGAAATTTTGGAATCTTTAAAATTGGTTAAATTTTAAACCGCTATATAGATATATAACAATAGAGATACGTACGATTTTTTGTGGTGATTGTAAGCAGGAAACGTACGGAAAGGGGTTGAAACGCTATGGTCGTACAAGGAAGAGAAAATTTTGGAGTCTTTAGAATAATTTTAAAACCACTGTATGTATGTATGATAGAGAAGATGAGATAGAGGTACGTACGATTTTTTGTGGTGGTTGGACGCGAGAAACATTGCTTCTTAGACTCAATTTTCATTGGTTAATATATGACAAGAGATTCAAACGCTATAATTGTACAAAGAAGAGAAAATTTTGGAATCTTTTGAATAATTATAAAACAGCTGTATCTTCGAAAATATTAAAGATACGTATTTTTTGTGGTGATTGGAAGCGGGAAACATTGCTCTTTAGACTCAATTTTCATTGGTTAATTTACGACAAGGGGTTCAAACGTATAAAGAAAAGGAAATTTTGGAATCTTTAGAATTGCATAAATTTTAAACCGTTGTATTTTCGAAGATAATAAAAATGCATACGATTTTTTGTGGTGATTTGAAGCGAGAAACATTGCTCTTTAAACTCAATTTTCATTGGTTAATCTACGATAAGGGGTTCAAACGCTATAATTGTACAAAAAAGAGAAAATTTTTGAATCTTTAGAATCACATATACTTTGCTATATCTCCGAAAATAATAAAGATATATACGATTTTTTGTAGTGATTGGAAGGGGAAACATTGCTCTTTAAACTCAATTTTCATTGGTTAATCTACAACAAGGGGTTCAAACGCTATAATCGTACAAAAAAGAGAAAATTTTGGAATTTTTAGAATTAAGTAATTTTCAAACGGCTATATCTCCGAAGATAATAGAGATATGTGCGATTTTTTATGGTGGTTGGAAGGGGAAACATTGCTCTTTAAACTCAATTTTCATTGATTAATTTACAACAAAGGATTTAAATGCTATAATTGTACAAAAAAGAGAAAATTTTGGAATTTTTAGAATTAGGTAATTTTCAAACGGCTATATCTCCGAAGATAATAGAGATATGTGCGACTTTTTATGGTGATTGGAAGGGGAAACATTGCTCTTTAAACTCAATTTTCATTGGTTAATCTACAACAAGGGGTTCAAACGCTATAATCGTACAAAAAAGAGAAAATTTTGGAATCTTTAGAATTAGGTAATTTTCAAACCGCTATATCTCAGAAAATAATAAAAATACATACGATTTTTTATGGTGGTTGGAAACAGGAAACATTGCTCTTTAAACTCAATTTTCATTGATTAATCTGCAACAAGGGATTCAAATGCTATGATCGTATAAAGAAGAGAAAATTTTGGAATTTTTAGAATTAGGTAATTTTCAAACGGCTATATCTCCGAAGATAATAGAGATATGTGCGACTTTTTATGGTGGTTGGAAGCAGGAAACATTGCTCTTTAAACTCAATTTTCATTGATTAATTTACGAAAAGGGGTTCAAACGCTATGGTCGTACAAAAAAAACGAAATTTTTGAATCTTTAGAATTGCGTAAACCGCTATATCTCAGAAAATAATAAAAATACATACGATTTTTTATGGTGGTTGGAAACAGGAAACATTGCTCTTTAGACTCAATTTTCATTGGTTAATCTACGACAAGGGGTTCAAACGCTATAATCGTACAAAAAAGAGAAAATTTTTGAATTTTTAGAATTAGGTAATTTTCAAACGGCTATATCTCCGAAGATAATAGAGATATGTGCGACTTTTTATGGTGATTGGAAGCAGGAAACATTGCTCTTTAAACTCAATTTTCATTGGTTAATCTACAACAAGGGGTTCAAACGCTATAATCGTACAAAAAAGAGAAAATTTTGGAATCTTTAGAATTGGATAATCTTAAAACGGCTATATCTCCGAAAATAATAGAGATACGTACAATTTTTTGTAGTAGTTGGAAGCAGAAAACATTGCTCTTTAGACTCAATTTTCATTGGTTAATCTATGACAAGGAGTTCAAATGCTATGATCGTACAAAAAAAACGAAATTTTTGAATCTTTAGAATTGTGTAAACCGCTATATCTCAGAAAATAATAAAAATACATACGATTTTTTATGGTGGTTGGAAACAGGAAACATTGCTCTTTAAACTCAATTTTCATTGATTAATCTGCAACAAGGGATTCAAACGCTATGATCGTATAAAGAAGATGAAATTTTGGAATCTTTAGAATTAGATAATTTTCAAACTCAATTTTCATTTATATCTCCGAAGATAATAGAGATATGTGCGACTTTCTATGGTGATTGGAAGCGAGAAACATTGCTCTTTAGACTCAATTTTCATTGATTAATCTGCAACAAGGGATTCAAATGCTATAATCATATAAAGAAGAGAAAATTTTGGAGTCTTTAGAATAATTTTAAAACCGCTGTATCTCCGAAGATAATAGAGATACGTACGATTTTTTATGGTGATTGAAAGCGAGAAACATTGCTCGATATTCGATATTCGTTACTACGATGTTCGCTCGAAGACGCGCAGATTACTCGAACTCGATTATCGAGATAAGTAGCAAGGAAGGCAAACACGACTAATCGTGAACGAGGCTTTGGTGGACGCTATATACGTATATATATATATATATGCTGCGAGCAACGGGGAAACATGGCCACCGGTCACGTTCGCGCCACCGTGCAATCTGTTTAAGGCACAATGCCCCTTAATTTCGCCTCGTTATATGCTCTCGTTACGGGAAATCGCCCCCTCCCTGTCCCCGTCCGGTATCGCGTTATCGGTTTCATCTTCTCGTTGCCCCGAAAACCGTCGAAACGTGGTAATCGGTGGGGAATTGGCGAGCCTCTAGAGGCCGTGGCTCTTTGATATTCGTTTATTCCTTTATTTTCTTCTTCTTCTTCCTCTTTTTTATTCTTGGAAAATCTATTCCATAACTTTGAGTTTTGAGTTTTGAAACGAACGAAAAAAAAAAAAAAAAAGAAAAAGGCGTCGATGAGAAAAATTAGCAGAATTTTGATTACAAAGTTTTTTTAAAAATATTTTAAATAATATACACGATACGACGATAACACACGTGCAATGCTTGAAGACTTATTTTTAGTTACCATCACAAGTGAATTATTTTTATTTTCCCATTTCGAAATTGATCGAGTCGATGAAAAATATTTCTTTTTTAAAAAAACAAATTTCAACGAGAACAAATAAATCCATGATGAAATACTTGAAGATTGAAATACTTGAAGACCTACTAATTCAAGCTACCATCACAATTTTTTGAATTAATTTCCCCATTCCCTATTTGGAAATTGATGTTCGAGTCGGTGAAAAAAAATTAGCAGAACTTTAAAAAAACTTAAAAAAAAAAAAAAAAAACAAAACTTGAACGAAGAAAGAAGGAAAATAAATCGAACGGTTTCGACGGATGAAAACGGATGCAACACCGGAGTTAAGACATTTCTACCAATCCGAGCGGATCGATTTTGTTTTCCTTTCTTTCCTCCCCCCTCCTTTTCCCCAGTCGAAGCATCCTAGGAATCCTGCAGTTTGATTGTGCAGAGGCAGATGCTGCCTCTAAATGGCAGTTGGTGTTAAACAATTTGATTTAGTCTCTGATTGGGACGCGCGACAATCTTGAGGGTTGAGGGATGCAACGCCTCGGGTCCAGATAGCGGAGGGTCCGGCCGCGCACAATCAGCCGTGGGGCTGGCGAACTGTCCTCCATCTTGACAACGTCGCAGAGTTCTTTAAACCTCCTTCCCCCCCTCCTTTCCTCCAGTTCCATCGAGCAAAAGTGTTATCGTACGCGATACGTGTCTGGATACGTGTTTCAATTCGTATCGATTTGGGACGCGAAAAATTTTGTGAGGAACAGATATGAAAAATCGTGGTGAAAGAAACGCACGGTGTTGCATTCGGTGGTTAACGACCAACACCTGTCCAACCGCTATCTCATTTGCATCCTTGTTCCAGCTGTTTCGTGCAATATAAATTACATTCGCTGTGCGTAATTGTCATAGTGTTTCACAAACGTGGGTTGAAACTGTAAATGTAAGAATAAGGAAGAATTCTTGGATTTTGGTCGATTGGGAAGGATTGTTTTGGAAGGGGAGTCAATCGAACATTGTCCACGGATTGTTATTAATTTTCTTTTGTTATTTAATTTCTCCTGTTCTAAGTTAAGATTAGTTTTGCTAACTTTTGAGTAGATTCTCTAGCAATGAAAGTGAGACTTAAGACTTTTAACTTTTAAGTTTAATGAAAGGAAGTAAGAAAGTTTAGGGGTTGTATATCATTACATTGGATTATTATTTACAAGAGTTTTTAAAATTTTTTATTATATTCTTCAATAATGAAAGTGAGTTATTTCAAACTTTACGAAACGAAGTAAGAAAGTTGAGACAAAAGTCATCGACGGTTATTGGATCGTCATTTTTTAAAAAAGTTTTCGACTATATTCTTCAACAGCAAAAGTTGAAGAAAGTTGAGAGGTCAGAAATCATCAACGGTTACATCATTACTGCATTAAATTATCATCATTAGATTATTATTTAAAAAAGTTTTCCAAATTTTTGATTATATTCTCCAACGATAAAAGTGAGTTATTTCAAACTTTAAAAAATGAAGAAAATTTAGGGATTGTATATCATTACTGCTTTTAAATTGTCGACATTGGATTATTATTTACAAGAGTTTTCCAAATTTTTGATTATATTCTCCAACAAAAAAAGTTATTTCAAATTTTACAAAATAAGAAAGTTGAGCCAGAATTCATCGACGATCTGTTTTAAATTATCGATATTGGATCATCATTGTTTAAAAACTTTTCCAAATTTTTTATTGTATTCTTTAACAACAAGCAACAAAAGTTATTTCAAATTTTACGAAACGAAATAAGAAAGATTGAGACAAAAATCATTGACATGATAATTATCATCATCAACAAACTTTTCACCTATATTCTCCACCAACAAAAATGACTTATTTCGAACTTTATTTCAAACGAATCGAAGTAAGAAAGTTGAGGGATCATATATCATTACTACTTTAAATAGTCGACATTGGATTATTATTTCCAAGAGTTTTCCAAATTTTTGATTATATTCTCCAACAAAAAACGTTATTTCAAATTTTACAAAACTCAATTTTACAAAATAAGAAAATTGAGCCAAAATTCATCGACGATAATTATTGCCTCGCCAACAAATTTTTCGCCTATATTCTCCACCAACAAAAATGACTTATTTCGAACTTTATTTCAAACGAATCGAAGTAAGAAAGTTGAGGGATCATATATCATTACTACTTTAAATAGTCGACATTGGATTATTATTTCCAAGAGTTTTCCAAATTTTTGATTATATTCTCCAACAAAAAAAGTTATTTCAAATTTTACAAAATAAGAAAGTTGAGCCAGAATTCATCGACGATAATTATTGGCTCGTCAACAAATTTTTCGCCTATATTCTCCATCAAGAAAAATGACATATTTCAAACTTCGAAACGAAACGAAGAAAGGTGGAGAGGTCAGTAAAGCTGCCAAACAGAAGCGATCGACGGTTACACGCGCGTTACGTCACCTCGAATTGACGTGCACCCATTGTCGCACGTATATCTGCGCATTCACGAGCAATTACCCGGGGCGGGGTAATCCCGTTAGGCGACGTACGTAGCATCGACGAGGGAGGATCAAAGGACCCGAGCTATTCCGAGCTGCTGCACTCTTCGCCCGTTCTCTTCCCTACAATGCCGCCTCCCGAGCAACGGAGGAGGAATCATCCGCCACCGAGGAAACTTGGCGAAACTTTGGCCAACTTCCAAATGCATACCTCTACCAGTTTTCTAGCCAGCGTCGATACGCGCAGTTTCGAGCAATTTCTCTTCCCCGCCATTTTTACACGGCACCTCTTTTATACGCTCCTGGATTTTCCCTGAAAGGAAAGAGAAGGGATAAATCCCGTCTCGACCTTGTCTTCCCAAATCGAAACATCTCTTTCATCTCGTTCCCGATTTTTTGAATAAGAGGAGGATAGACTCGTTTTCATTTCATCGTGAAATTGGAGGAAAACGAGGAATTTTCGTAAAAGAGAGGAGGAGTCGCTTACTCGGTGTGAAAGTGTAATTACAATAACGATCGAGCGATCGCTGAATTTTTCCATTATAAATAAAGCGTATTCTGTAAGGTTTTGGCGATTCGGTGAAGATAATTAAAAGTGGAATGTAATTATTATATAATTTTCAGAGAAAGTTTTTCAGCGATGACTCTTTTAATTGAAATTCTTTTTGTAGAATAATGGAAAGATCATCGAAGATGAGAACCTTGAAATGTAAGTTGAGATAATGATAAATTGATAAGTTGAAATTAAAATACGTTATGGCGTCGAAATTGGTAACGACGCTATAAATATCGATCAAAAACATCCGGTTTTCGGAATTAAAAAAACGACGGCGAACGGGATAATTTAATATATATATATTATAGTGGGTGCAGTACACACGGGCCAGAACGATCGGGTTAATCATATCTGAACGAGGTTAAAACACCGGCACCCGCCGCTTATTTACGTCCGACAATAAGTCAATTCATCACTCTGCGATTTGGCCTTAAGTGGTATCACTGACTCATACACACACCCGTCTCGTGCCTATTTCGGGCATAAATCACGGTGGTGCCCGTGTGGTGCGTAATAATGAGCAAGCGAGCGTAGCACGCGACCCTTTAAGCGTGCCCGCTGGAAAACGAGTGGCTCGTAAGGTAGCAGCCGTGGCAGGGATCAGCACGCCCCTATTTAATCCCGAAAGCGCCACAGCTTGCAAAATTCTTTCTTCTTTCGTGTCGAGTCGCGTATAAATAAAAACGTTAAATATATTACAGAGCGTTTAAAATAAGGAAAACTTCGAGTCGCTGTAACTTCCGGTCAACGCGCGAACTATAATTAAAAGCGGTGAATCTTGCTCTTTGAAACGCTTTTTCGTTTATCCCGATACGACTTTCGGTTGCCGAGATATCGTCGTCTAAAGAGAAGAGTGATTTTTAATCGGTTACTTTGAATCCGATTAAATTCTATTAAAATTAAAAAAACTTTGAACCGCTATAACTCCGAAGATAGTGACTTTCTGTCAACGGGTGAACGATAGTTAGAAGCGGGGAATCTTGCTCTTTGAAACGCTTTTTCGTTTATCTCGATACGACTTCTGGTTCTCGAAATATTATCGTCTAAAGAGAAAGGTAATTTTTGATCGCTTACTCGTATCTCGTCTCACTGATCTATCGGACAAGCGATAGACGCGAATCCTAGAAGAGCGTGGTACGCATTTCTCGGGAGAAAATATAATAGATCGCGCTCCAATCATAAACCCTATTATTTACCACGTTACTTTAAATGCTCGTATCTCGGCAACCGATCGAGGTATCGGGACGAAACAAAATGGAGCTTCAACGGCGTATTTCCCTCAATCTCCCGAGCACGTTTCAACGACGTTTCATATTCTCTACGTATTATAATCGAACGTTTAAATTTACATTCGGCCATTCTTGGCGCATAAAAAAAAAAAAAATCGATGCAATCTCTCGTCCGGTCGATCGAATCGAAACATTTCGAACATATGCAAAAGTCTGGATTGGAGGGATGTAAGGATTGCGTTGCGGTAACGATATCAGGAGAACTTTTTGGCCCGTGGACAGGAGGGGGGAGCGTGGATACGGCAGGAAGTACGGGGAACCGAGCGGATCCAGCGGATCCAGTTCTGGCACGGGTCTCGTTCACGAGGCTCGTGGCCCACGGCCACGGATACCCGAGGGACACGGACTCGTGGGCAACAAGTCAGCGGGAAACGGCGCGTGACCACCACATTCGCGCTGCCAGATTTACGACAATAAAAATGGGCGCCGCCGGATCGGCGATCCTCTTTTCGCCGGTAAACAATGCCGTTGATAGAATTATAGCGTTTCGATTTTCAATCCGCCTCCGATCTTCTTCCCCTCCCTCCACCATTGTATCCTTCCTTCTTCTCTTTTTTCTTTCCTCTTTCTATCGAGGAATCGATTCGCTTTATATCGGGCAACAATTACGACACCGCGACGGCAAATCATCGCGTTCCATAAGCACAGCTTCGATGTATACTACGAACGATTACGTTGATCAGTGTAATTGGATAATATTAAACGGAATTCGATTCGACGGTATTAAACGTTTCTTACTGAATGCAAGGAAAAAAGAGAAGTAGGAGAGAGAGAGAGAGGAAGGATTCCAAACTGGCCAATGCTAAATTATTATTTAGCCCTATTATCGCCACACAGATTAACTTAAACAAGAAATTAGCTTGCTGGACATCCCCACGCAAATTCGATACGACCATAATTCCTCATTGGTCCACGACCAATTATCCTCGAAAATATAATTTTCCACAAATCTCTTCTTCGCCAATATTAATAATAAATCTAATTTACTCGCTCGAAAGGTGAGGTAATGGATACATTCGTATATCAGGAATCGACGATATATATATATATATATATACATATATACTCTCGAAGGGTTGACCGAAGGGAAGCGAGGCGGCACGGGCACGGGTATCTTAGCCACAATATTATTCCTCCGGGTGATACAACGGTTGGGGAGGAGTGGGAACCGAAGCCGAAAGAACAGTCGACATAACATATTGGAGGGGTCGAGGGAGTCGAAGTCGGCTAGTATTGTGCCTTCTCGCCGTGGTCATACAGGCACGGCGCGGGCCACGTGCCTATGCGTGACACGTTTACGCTTCGCTGCCCGCGTTCCACTCCCCCTCCCCCCTCCCCCTTCCTCTATCTCTCTCTCTATCTCGCTCTCGCTCTCGCCCCTCGTATCGGCCCGTATTCATCTCCGATTCCTCCCGGGTTGGGGTGGGCACCGATTGCGTTTCCACTTTAACCGTGTGTCGTTCAACGTCTATCAACCGGTCCCGTGCCACTTGAATCACGAAACGAGATCGAGATCGAGAGATCGAGTTTCATGTGCTTGTTCGATTTCATGGCTTTTTTTTTTTTTTTTTTTTTTTT
>NW_025221576.1:588756-599923 GCF_014066325.1 Apis laboriosa
TTTTTTTTTTTTTTTTTTTTTTTAGGAGAATTCATTAATTCGGATTATCGTATAGTTTGAGAAATTTATGTATTTAAACATAGTTGACACAGTGGACTCTGGTGTGCGTTTGAAGGTGTCTGCTGTGTATTTAATAATAAGAAGTGATTTTGTTCCGAGATCAATTTTATTAATTTCTTCTAATTTGAATTGAAATATAATGAGAAATTATTTTTATTGAGCGTAGCTTCTATTTTTCTGTCAAAGTTATACTTTATTCGTTTTATCACGCGGTGAATAATAAAAGGATTCACTTTAATTTAAGGAAATAAATGTATTTTAGTTGAGCATTAGATCGCTTTTTTTAATGGTGAAAGATACAACGTGATTTCATACGAGACTCTGGTTAATAAAAGAGAAGCTTCCATTTTCTATAAATACCAAAGTTATATTATTTCGATTTTCATTCGATATCCAACTATCTAGAGATATATTCGTTTCTTCTAATTTTGACTGATCGACACTTACACCAACTAATTTAAAACAATTATTTTTATATATTTATTTTATATTTTATTTTACTGGTAAATTATTTTTACCTTCCATTTTTCTAAATAAATATCAAATTTACGTTATTTTGATTCTCAATCAATATCTAAACATCTATCCATTTCTTCTAATTTGACTAGTAATCGAAGCAGCTTAATACCAAAATAATAAATTAAAATAATTAATAATTTTATACAATTATTTATTTTATATTTTATTTTTGTATAGCTTTCATTTTCTAAATAAATATCAAAGTTACATTATTCTGATTCTCAACAAATATTGTCCAATTATCTACAAATCAATTCTTTATTCGTTCCTTCTAATTCGACTAACGAGAATCGAAATAACGAGAAATTATTTTTATGCAGAGAAATTAAAATTATTTATTTCTTTTTTCAATTCGACTGGGAATGGAATAATTCCCATTTAGAAGACTTTAGAAGAACACAAACGATTTAATCACTTCTCTTTTTTCCCTTCGAGAGAAACGACAGCTTCCATCTTTTCCAACCTGTTAACTATTTTCCCGGCCGTTCGTGCACGCGGCAAATATGTTTTTGTTAATCGGATTGATGTGGCAAATCCCAAACGTTTTTTTTTTTTAAAAACGACGCGTTACGGGGAGAGAAATTAATCGTTTCCTAATTATCGCATAGCGTGAACGCGAGGGAAAAGGGATTCTTGTCAACCAGGCCGATCTTAACGGCGGCCAAGGATTTCCTTCTGCATGAAATCCCGATATCAGCTTATCGACCGGCCTCCAATTAATACCAACACGAAACTCCCACCCCCTTCCCCCGTGTTCACACTCGCACTCGAAACGTCTCTTTTTCCACGAACCTCGAACCGAGGAAATTGTTCGATAAGTTTCGCAGATTGCGCACATTTCTCTTTTTTTCCTTCTTCTTTATTTCTTCTTCGCACGTGTACATCGTAAATATTTTTTTATTAGGTAGTATCAGTGATTGGGAAAATTTTTAATGATTTAAAGCTTCGATGAATCGTTGTTCGAAATGTAACAATAATTAGAAATAAGTAACATTTTAATTATTTAATTCGAAATTATATTAGTTACTTCTTCAATTGGATAAGTATCCAGAAAATAGATGAAAAAAAAATAGATAGAAAATTCGAGGCTTCGTAAAAAAATTCCATACTTGCGTAATAATTTCTCTGAACAATCGAATTACATCTCCCGATACAATCAAAGAATCTTCAAATCTTTCTTCTTTTAATTACATTATTTTCATTGTCCCAATATTTCTAATCTCTAAAATTCTATATACAAGGAAATAAAAAAGTAGTAGAAGTAAAAGAATGGAAATCCTGTTGTAACCACGTAACCCCCTCTCTTTCAAAAGGATTCATCATTGCGAATCAGAACAAGATAAATCACTAAGATTTTCGATTCTTTTTCAAAATCTCCTAAAATCTTCCTCCCTTCCTCTCTCAGGAGAGGAGAGAAATAGGGGGTGGTTAGGTGTTAATACTATATTATTATTAAATAAGTGTCGACGAGTAAAAAATTCACCAAAATAAGATAAATCATTAAGATTTTCTTTTTCAAAATCCCTTCCTTCCTCAGGAGAGAAAAAGAGGGCGCGCTTAAGGGGTGGTTAAATATTATTACGGGTGTCGACGTAAAAAATTCACCGCCGCGCCAAAATAAGATAAATCACTAAGATTTTCGACTCTTTTTTAAAATCCCCTCCCTTCCTCCCTTCCTCCCTTCCTCCTTTCCTCCTTCAGAAGAGGAAGACAGGAAGACGTGCGTTGGATATTAATATGAGTCGAAAATATTAATATGAGTAAAAAATTCACCGCCAAAATAAGATAAATCACGAAGATTTTCGATTCTTTTTCAAAATCCCTTCCTCTCTCAAAAGAGGAAAAGAAGGTGCGCACAGGGAGTGGTTAGATATTAATACAAGTATCGACGAGTAAAAAATTCACTGCTGCGCCAAAATAAATCACGAAGATTTTCGATTCTTTTTCAAAATCCCTTTCTCCCTCAAAAGAGGAGAGGAGGTTAATAAAAAAACAGAGGATGGTTAATAAAAAAATTCACCACCGCGCCAAAATAAGACAAATTTAAGATTTTCGATTCTTTTTCAAAATCCCTCTCTCCCTCAAAAGAGAAGAGAAGGACATACAGGGGGTGGTTAAGTGTTAATACGAATATCGACAAATAAAAAATTCACCGCCGCGCCAAAATAAGATTTTCGATTCTTTTTCAAAATCCCTTCCTCCCTCAAAAGAGGACAGGAGGACACAGAGGATGGTTAATGAAAAATTCACCACCGCGCCAAAATAAGATTTTCGATTCTTTTTCAAAATCCCCTCCCTTCCTCCCTCAAGAGAGGACAGGAGGGCACAGAGAATGGTTAATGAAAAATTCACCACCGCGCCAAAATAAGACAAATCTAAGATTTTCGATTTTTCTTCAAAATCCCCTCCCTTCCTCCCTCAGAAGAAACAGGAGGGCACAGAGGATGGTTAATAAAAAATTCACCACCGCGCCAAAATAAGACAAATCTAAGATTTTCGATTCTTTTTCAAAATCCCTTTCTCCCTCAAAAGAGCAGAGGAGGATACACAGGGGGTGGTTAATGAAAAATTCATCGCCGGGCCAAAATAAGACAAATCTAAGATTTTCGATTCTTTTACAAAATCCCCTCCTCCCTCAGAAGAGGAGAGGAGGGCGCGCACAGGCACAGGGGGTGGTTAGGTATTAATACGGGTGTCGACGAGGCGGCGCGATAGCCAACGGCATACGTGATCGGGCGCGTGAGCGCGCTGCCAAGGCACGCGCCGCGCCAGAATACGTAATTATCGTTAGGGTTAGGGAGGAGGTTAGGGTCCTGGCCCCGGTGAGCGTGCATCGATACACTGCGCGTACGTGTGTGCGCGCGCGCGCGCGCGCGCACACACGTGGGGGAGGAGAGGGTCGGCGGGTTGGTTCGTCGACTTACCCGGGTCAGGAAGTCACGCGAGCCGCACACGCTCGTCGAGGAGTACTTTTTTTTCTCCTTTCTCCTTTTTATTGTTCTACCAGTTGTCTTAGAGCCGCTTTTTCCCGGCCAGTGAGCGGCCAGACCCGTTGAAAATCGGGGAGGGAGGGAGGGGGAGGAGGTCGATATCCATCCAGGCTGGACGGACCTCCTCAACTGGTTCGTTGTTCCTTTTATTCGAGAGCCTTTTAAGGATTTTCTTTTCTTTTTTTTTTAAGAGGAATTTTTTAGGGGAAGGAGGGCGAGTTTTTCGAGAATTTATCGTTTGCGATGAACGAAATCTTTTTTGTTTTCGTTTTTAGTAATCGAACTTCTTTTTTTACGATACAATTCTTTTTATTATTGAAAATTATATATAAATAATACTTATAATATTAATAATACTATATATAAATATATATAAAATATATATAATATATATATATAATATGGAATTGAAGTATTAAAATATACAATTATAATATAGAGGAAAAAGAAAAAGAATTATAATATAAATAGGTTGAGTAAGCATGGATTTTTTGAGATCGAATATATATATATATATATATATATATATATCAAAAGAGAGAAAAAAGAAGAGCTTTTCCTCGTTTTTATAAAATAAAATTTCGCAAGAAATTTTTTGCCTTTGTAATGTACTGGAGAACTGATTCTAGACCAGTTCCGGTCTACCAGTTTCTGGAAATAGCAAAGAATAAAAGAAATCCCTCCCCCTTTAAAATCGTTGAAACTTCAAACTTGGAGGAGGAAAGAAAAAAATTGCACCTATCCTTGAGAGGAAAGAAAGAGAAATAAACGAGGGATTTAAGATCGTTCCAAATATTCGTTCTCCAACGTATCCGCCAATTCCTTGCCAAGAAATCGCGTGAACGTACTTCCGCGCACCTCGCTTCCATCGATAACCGGCATACACGCGTAATCCACCGCGAGTTTTGGGTAGCACGCGATCAACATTAATACCCTTATTCCGATGCCGCCTCGATACGAAATACGTTTCGAACTTATCCATCATTCTTGAATCTTTCGCCCAGAGGCTCATCTCGACGGTCATTCCTTCCAATTCTCTCTCGAGAATTTTATCGAAGAGAGGGAATTAACTTGCGAATTATCGAGGACAAAAACATTTCGAGAATTTTATTGCAAGAGAATTAATTTGGCCTATCGAAGACACTCGAAAAGCAAGTTTCGATAATGTTTTCGAAAATTAAAATTTCTAAATTCTCGAAATCGAAGAGAGAGAATTTATAATTTGGACTACGAATTCTCGAGGACAAAAGAAGTTCATTTCGAGAATTTTATCGAAGAGAAGGAATTAACTTGCGAATTATCGAGGACAAAAACATTTCGAGAATTTTATTGCAATTAATTTGGCCTATCGAAGACACTCGAAGACCTCGAAAAGCGGAGAATTAAAATTTCGAAATTCTCGAAATCGAAGAGAGAGAATTTATAATTTGGACTACGAATTCTCGAGGACAAAAGAAGTTCATTTCGAGAATTTTATCGAAGAGATGGAATTAACTTGCGAATTATCGAAGACAAAAGCATTTCGATAGATATTTCGAGAATTTTATTGCAAGAGAATTAATTTGGCCTATCGAAGACACTCGAAGATCTTGAAAAGCGGAGAATTAAAATTTCGAAATTCTCGAAATCGATGAGAGAGAATTTATAATTTGGACTACGAATTCTCGAGGACAAAAGCATTTCGATAGTCATTTCGAGAATTTTATTGCAAGAGAATTAATTTGGCCTATCGAAGACACTCGAAGACCTCGAAAAGCAGAGAATTAAAATTTTGAAATTCTCGAAATCGAAGAGAGAGAATTTATAATTTGGAGTACGAATTCTCGAGGACAAAAGGAGAAGGTTCATCTCGATAGTCATTTTCTTTTGAGAATTTTATCAAAGAGAATTAATTTTGTCTACGAGTTATCCAAGACAAAAGCAATAAATTCGTCTCGATATTCTTAACTGTTTTAAAATTTCGAGAATTTTATCGAAAAGAGCGAATTTATAATTTGACTTGATAATCTCGAAAATTTTATCAAAAAGAGCAAATTAATCAAAAACAAAAGGAAGAGGTTCACCTCGATAGTCATTTCGAAAATTTTATCGAATAGAGCGAATTAATCGAAGACAAAAACAAAAGATTCATCTTAATAATCATTTCGAGAATTTTATCAAAAAGAGCGAATTAATCGAAAACAAAAGGAGGAGGTTCACCTCGATAGTCATTTCGAAAATTTTATCAAAAAGAGCGAATTAATCGAAAACAAAAGGAGGAGGTTCACCTCGATAGTCATTTCAAAAATTTTATTGAAGAAAGCGAATTAATCGAGAACAAAAACAAAAGATTCATCTTAATAATCATTTCGAGAATTTTATCAAAAAGAGCGAATTAAACAAAAGGAGGAGGTTCACCTCGATAGTCATTTCGAAAATTTTATCAAAAAGAACGAATTAATCGAAGACAAAAACAAAAGATTCATCTTAATAATCATTTCGAGAATTTTATCAAAAAGAGCGAATTAATCGAAAACAAAAGGAGGAGGTTCACCTCGATAGTCATTTCGAAAATTTTATTGAAGAAAGCGAATTAATCGAAAACAAAAGGAGGAGGTTCACCTCGATAGTCGTTTCAAAAATTTTATCGAATAGAGCGAATTTGGTGTACGAGTAGTCGAGGACAAAAGCAGGAGCAGCAAAGTGGCCCCGAGCGAACACGCGTCGCCGCTTAATTTCTGATCGGAGGAAGGCTTCTGCACCCTCTCGCGTTGCCCTACACGATGCGTCAAACCGAGTCGAAGAGAGGCGACCAGAGTTTCACAAATCTGATGAAGGAGACGTTGATGCGCAAAAGTCGAATTGAAAACGAGCCATGATCTTTTCCGCGATCCGCGATGACTTGGAATTTAAAAATCCAACTTCCTGCCCTTCGTTAGTGAAAAATAAATAAAAAGCAAATTCCTTCCGAGATTTAAATTAATTAAGTGTAATTAAGCGAATTCTCGATCCAACGAATGGATTATTTTTGTTTTTTCATCGAAGAATATAATGATTAGAGAATGAAGGAAAGGTTTAAAATCGAAAAGTTGGAAGGGGAACGGGGTTCGAAGCACGGACACGCCTGTTTGTCCTTCAATTTTCAGTTTGAAAATGGTGTCCCCGTCGCGTGTACGATCCGCACGTGCGAACGAAACCATCAATTCCCTCTTTGATAACTGATCCATGGTGATTGCAATCTAACGAGGCGTCGAAACCACAAGCCGTTTACATCAAACCACCCCAGGCCAAACCTTCCAACCACGTGAAACGGATTGCGCCACGGCGTGTTCCATCCAACTAATATACCGAACTAATGAAAATCTCGCCGCTATTATTAAAACCGCTTCTTTTCTCAACAGATATCGCTTACCGTCGCCGTTAAAAAAGAATTCAGATAGTAATTCAGATAGTAATTGTCAACCGGCTGTACCAGTTTCGTCTGCAATTTTCCACGACGATGATGAAAAAAAATATCTTTTTATTACTTATCTCAGGCTACTAGTTTCATCTAGTTCAAATTTTCGATGACGATAAAAATATATCTTCTGCTGCTAGCTTTATTTAATTCAAATTTTCGATGATGATAAAAATATACCTTTGGTTATTTTCTGTTATTAGTTTTATTTAATTCAAATTTTTGATGATGATAAAAATATACCTTTAGTTATTTTCTGCTACTAGTTTTATTTAATTCAAATTTTCGATGATGATAAAAATATATCTTCTGCTACTGGTTTTATTTACTTCAAATTTTCGACGATGATGAAAAGATATTTTTCCATTATTTATCTCAGGCTATTAGTTTCATCTAGTTCAAATTTTCGATGATGATAAAAATATACCTTTGGTTATTTTCTGTTATTAGTTTTATTTAATTCAAATTTTTGATGATGATAAAAATATACCTTTGGTTATTTTCTGCTACTAGTTTTATTTAATTCAAATTTTCGATGATGATAAAAATATATCTTCTGCTACTAGTTTTATTTAATTCAAATTTTCGATGATGATAAAAATATACCTTTGGTTATTTTCTGCTATTAGTTTTATTTAATTCAAATTTTCGATGATGATAAAAATATATCTTCTGCTGCTAGTTTTATTTACTTCAAATTTTCGACGATGATGAAAAGATATTTTTCCATTATTTATCTCTTGCTACTAGTTTCATCTAATTCAAATTTTCGACGATGATGATAAAAATATATTTATCTCGGGCTATTAGTTTCATTTAATTCAAATTTTCGATAATGATAAAAATATATCTTCTGCTGCTAGTTTTATTTACTTCAAATTTTCGACGATGATGAAAAGATATTTTTCCATTATTTATCTCTTGCTACTAGTTTCATCTAATTCAAATTTTCGACGATAATAAAAATATACTTATCTCGGGCTACTAGTTTCATTTAATTCAAGTTTTCAACGATGATAAAAAAATACCTTTCCATTACTTATCTCTTGCTACTAATTTCATTTAATTCAAATTTTCGACGATAATAAAAATATACCTTTGCTTATCTTCTGATACTAGTTTTATTTAATTCAAATTTTCGATGATGAGAATAATATCTTTCCTCTACTTATCTTTTGCTATTGAATTAGTTTCACTTAATTCAAATTTTCGACGATGATAAAAATATATCTTTTCATTATTTATCTTTGCTACTAGTTTCATTTTCTTCAAATTTTCGACGATGATAAAAATATACTTATCTCGCTACTAATTTTATTTAATTCAAATTTTCAACGATGATAAAAAAATACCTTTCCATTACTTATCTCTTGCTACTATTTTCATTTAATTCAAATTTTCGACAATGACAATAATATCTTTCCTCTACTTATCTTTTGCTATTAGTTTCATCTAATTCAAATTTTCGACGATGATGAAAAGATATCTTTCCATTATTTATCTTTGCTACTAGTTTCATTTTATTCAAATTTTCGACGATGATAAAAATATACTTATCTCGGGCTACTAATTTTATTTAATTCAAGTTTTCAACAATAATAAAAAAATACCTTTCCATTACTTATTTCTTACTACTAGTTTCATTTAATTCAAATTTTCGACGATAATAATAATAAAAATAATAATAAAAATATACTTATGTCGAGCTACTAGTTTCGTTTAATTCAAATTTTCGACGATGATAAAAAAAGTACTTTTCCAAACAGTACAAACAGTTAGAACTAATAAAAGAGCAACCATTCCACCATTCCTCCTCACCTTTACAAAAAATACAAGCAAACAGATACTTTTTATAAACTTAACACCCTCATATAAACTTAATTGAAACACGACTCCATCCTTCCATCATTCCTACTCCAACTATTCAAAGTTTTACGTCGAATACTAACCAATCACAACTCCTCTCGAACTCCCATCATCCCCCTTCCACAGACCTTCCACTTCTCCTCCCGAGGACAAAATCCTCGAAAAACCAACAAACCACCCTCTCCCTCCCTCCTCCCTCCTCCTTTTAGATAAAACCCCTCCTCCTCCTCCTCCTCCTCCTCCTCCTCCTCTCTCCCTCCCTCCCCACTTTCTCTCGCCGAGAGCGGAGAGTCAAAGCGTTAATTCGCCCTTTGCCAGGTGATCCATGGAGTTGTAACCTGGCCCAGTCCGTCCACACACCCGCTCATAACAAGGTGGCCGCGGGCAACCGGGGGCTCCTCTCATCTCCGCGAGATGATTGTGCCAGCGCCGTCCACAGGGTGGGGCCCTCTCGGCCGTTCGGTGTTGCCGCGCGGCCAACCGTTTCCACACAGCCCCCAGGCCTCTCTCTCTCTCTCTCTCTCTCTCTCTCTCTCTCTCTCTCTCTCTCTTCGTCGACGACAAAGGGGCCGCGGTTCAACGCGCCACAAAGCGCCGGGACGCCCACACACACACACGCACCTACATGGATACACGTAGGTATATGTACGGTTACGTGTGTGGGTATATATGTATATATATATAGAGAGAGAGAAAGAGAGAGAGAGAGAGGGTTGTAGATTCGTATACAAAGGCGCGGGAACAAGTCGGGAGAGTCGCGGCGCGTGAACTTGCACCCAGCGGCGCCTAGGAGCCACCCTTTGCCCTCAGCTAGGTATATATATGTATATGTATATGTATGTGTATGTAGTCGAATCGAGAGCGAGGAAGATCTGAGGGGAGGAGGAGAAAAGAGAGAATCGTAGCACCGATAAGATAGGAGGAGGAGGAGGAGGAGGAGGAGGAGGAGATCGATTCGCCGCGACGACGAGTTCTTCTTCTTCTTCTTCTTCTTCTTCTTCTTCTTCTCTCGTCGCGGTTCCTGAGGATGGAATTATCGGTGTTTCTTTTTGTTCTTCTTCCTCCCCTCTTTCGTTTCTTTTTTTGTTTTGTTTTTCGTTTTATTCGAAAGTGGTTGTTTTCTTTTTCTTTTTTTTTTTTTTTTTGAAAATGGAAGAATTTTTGGAGAGTCTTGAATCTATTATGTTGGTCGTTACGAGATATTACAACGTGAGGTTTACGAGTTTTCTTTTCTTTTTTTGAGAATATTTTTGGAGAATCTTGACGTGTCATTACGTTTATTATTACGAGATATTACAACGTGAGGTTTACGAGTGGTTTTCTTTTTTTTTTTTTTTGAGAATGTTTTTGGAGAATCTTGAATCTACGTGCCACTACGTTCATTATTACGAGATATTACAACGTGAGGTTTACGAGTTTTCTTTTTTTTTTTTGAAAATGTTTTTGGAGAATCTTGATGTGTCACTACGTTGATCGTTACGAGTTATTACAACGTGAGGTTTACGAGTTTTCTTTTCTTTTTTTGAAAATGTTTTTGGAGAATCTTCTACGTGCCACTACGTTCATTATTACGAGATATTACAACGTGAGATTTTCTTTTTTTTTTTTTTTGAAAATGTTTTTGGAGAATCTTGATGTGTCACTACGTTGATCGTTACGAGCTATTACAACGTGAGGTTTGATATTTATGAGTTTGTATTTACGAGTGGTCGTTTTCTTTTTTTTTGAGAATGTTTTTGGAGAATTTTGACGTGTCACTACGTTCATAGTTACGAGATATTACGTGAGGTTTACGAGTGGTTTTCTTTTCTTTTTTTGAGAATATTTTTGGAGAATCTTCTACGTGCCACTACGTTCATTATTACGAAATATTACAACGTGAGGTTTATGAGTGGTTTTCTTTTCTTTTTTTGAAAATATTTTTGGAGAATCTTCTACGTGCCACTACGTTCATTATTACGAGATATTACAACGTGAGGTTTACGAGTTTTCTTTTTTTTTTTTTGAAAATGTTTTTGGAGAATCTTGACGTGCTACGTTCATCGTTATAAGATATTACAACGTGAGGTTTACGAATGATTTTCTTTTCTTTTTTTGAGAATGTTTTTGGAGAATCTTGACATGCAACTACGTTGATCGTTATGAGATATTACAACGTGAGGTTTACGAATGATTTTCTTTTCTTTTTTTGAGAATGTTTTTGGAGAATCTTGACATGCAACTACGTTGATCGTTATGAGATATTACAACGTGAAGTTTACGAGTGATTTTCTTTTTTTTTTTTTTTTTTTTTTTT
>NW_025221576.1:600007-616292 GCF_014066325.1 Apis laboriosa
TTTTTCTTTTTGAGAATATTTGGAGAATCTTGAATCTACGTGCTACTACGAGTTTGTATTTAGTGGTCGTTTTCTTTTTCTTTTTGAGAATATTTTTGGAGAATCTTGAATCCACGTGCTACTACGTTCATCGTTACGAGATATTACAATATGAGCTTTGATATTTAGTATATTTGGCCGTGAGCGTATTTTAATTGGAGGATCGAGCAGAGGATAAATTTTGTTATTACGACACAGTGAGATGTGATACACGAATTACGATAATAACAATAGAGAAACTTACCCTGTCCAGGAGCCGGCGACGTGGCGTGGCTCCAGCCTCCTTTGTACGAGCTGCTGGCATCTGTGAACAGGCGAAGAGGGACGCCGATGAATCGAGGAATATATTCGTATAATCGTATCTCTCTCTGATAACGAAATTTTAAATATTGAACGAACGAAAGGAAGGAAGAAAGGAAGGAAGGAAGGAAGGAAGGAAGGAAGGAAGGAAATCGTCTCGAGATCGATCGAGAGTTTAAAAACGAAGCTCCTCGTTCGTGATCCCTAAAGAAGAGATTGCACCATTTTTCTCTCTTCCTTTCCTTCTTTCCTTCTTTTTCGGGTCACGTTGTTATAACAAACGTGTGCAATTGCAAGGTAATCAGTTCTGGGGATCTCTGGTGGCAGTAAAAATAATAATCTGATCGCTGGTTTTATTTTTTTTTTCTTTCTCCTTTTTCGTCGAAAAACGATTTCCTTACGGAAAAATCTTTACGACCCTTTAACGACGTTACGCCTCCCTTCGAGTCGAAGAGAGGTGTGCACCATTACGATTAAACTCGGTCACTCGGTTCGGTTTACACTCGTGGCGTGTAACAATAGCGTTTCACCGATTTTTAGTTTAGTTTCGATCTCTTATAAATGGGAGGGAAGGTCTCTGGATTTTTTTTTTTTTGGAAACGGTGAGGGATGAAAATAAATAACGAGATGAAAAAAAAAGGTTTTAGATCGCGCTACTTGGTGAAATATATGGAGAGATTATTGGTTTTTCTTCTTCTGATTTTCTTTTGAGTTTAAAATATATCGAAACACGATCTCGTTTTGTTATTGAAAAAGGAAATTTGTGCACATCGTTCTTTCCAATCACGGAAAAGAATTCGTATCGAAAAATTCTTCGAAAATGGGTAAAATTAATAAAAAGTCGTGGAGATTCAAAGATTTCTCAAACTTGATATATTTAAACACGATTTGGATCAGTTTTCTTATGAAAAGAAAATTCATCCCTGTTTCAACATGTGCTCGCAAGTGAAAGAATTCCTTTTCTAATTTTCATATTTTCGAAAGTATTCGAAAATATTCTAAATAATCGCTACTTTAGGCTTGAAATGAATAAAAAATCATTCAAAGATTTTTTGAAATATTCCAAAAAGAATCTCGATCGTTTCCCTTATAAAAAAAATTCTTTCCCTAATTTTCATAACTTTCGAAAATGGATAAATTATCGAACTTAGAACACTACTTTAGACTCAAAACAAACAAAAAATTCTCATGTAGATTCAGAGATTTTTCAAACTTGAAATACTTCGATAACGATCTCGATCATTTTCCTTCTTTCGCAACCGAAACAATTCTTTTCCTAATTTCCATTTATACTTAAAACAAACCAAAACTCAAATGCAAATTCAAAAATTTCTCAAACTTAAAATATTTCAAAACGATTCGAATCATTTTCTTTATAAAAATTTTATAAAAATTCATCCTTCTTTCGCAACCGAAACAATTCTTTTCCCAATTTCCATATAAAAAAAACCTTCAAAAAACGGATAAATTATCGACCCAGAACACCCAGAACACTACTTCAG
Organism: Apis laboriosa; assembly: GCF_014066325.1. Taxonomy (NCBI): domain Eukaryota; kingdom Metazoa; phylum Arthropoda; class Insecta; order Hymenoptera; family Apidae; genus Apis; species Apis laboriosa. The sequence continues at coordinate 601,849 of NW_025221576.1, forward strand.
ACTTAAAACAAACAAAAAACTGGATCATTTTCCTTCTTTCACAACCAAAACAATTCTTTTCCTAATTTCCATTTATACTTAAAACAAACCAAAACTCGTGCAAATTCAAAAACTTCTCAAACTTAAAATATTTCAAAACGATTCGAATCATTTTCTTTATAAAAATTTTATAAAAATTCATCCTTCTTTCGCAACCGAAAAAAAACCTTCAAAAACGAATAAATGATCGAGTAACCCAGAACACTACTTCACACTACTTAAAACAAACAAAAAAACTCGTGCAAATTCAAAAATTTCTCAAATTTAAAATATTTCAAAACGATTCGAATCATTTTCTTTATAAAAATTTTATAAAAATTCATCCTTCTTTCGCAACCGAAACAATTCTTTTCCCAATTTCTATATAAAAAAAACCTTCAAAAAACGGATAAATTATAGTAGAGTAACCCAGAACACTACTTCAGACTTAAAACAAACAAAAAAACTCATGCAGATTCAAAAATTTCTCAAACTTAAAATATTTAAAAATTTGAATCATTTTCTTTATAAAAATTGAATCATTTTTTTTATAAATTTGAATCATTTTCTTTACAAAAATTTTATAAAAATTCATCCTTCTTTCGCAACCGAAACAATTCTTTTCCCAATTTCCATATAAAAAAAAACCTTCGAAAAACGGATAAATTATCGACCCAGGACACCCAGAACACTACTTCAGACTTAAAACAAAAAAAATTCGTTCACTTTTCCCGCAAAAAGATCCTTCCCTCTATAATCGTCACTCGCGATCGAAACGACTCCCTTTCTTCCTTCCTTCCTTCCTTCCTTCCCCCTCCCCCCTAATATTCGAGATTCGTGTTTCTCGTTCACAACTGTGCACATTCATCCATAATATTTGCGAACGACGACGACGACGACGACGCGTATCGGTTTCACGTGGCGTCTCGCGTCGCACGAAAGAAATCTCCTCGATTTTCTGGCTCCGCCGCCAGTGTTCCCGAGCGCCGCCGGTCTGTTTGCAGACAGATATATTTTCATTTGGCAGTTATTGGCACGAGGGCGGCCCCCGCGTGTGTACACACGCGGGCCTCCTGCTCCTCTACGTCGTGCAGCTCTGCAGAAAGTCCGTGTTTCCGTGCAAACAGCACGGACCTTTTCGTCTTTGCTCCCCCCTCCTCCTCCCTTCATTTGATCTCGATCCATTAATGGAGAGGGGAGGGAAGGGGGATGGGCCTCGAATTTCACGTGAAACTCGAGGGATCGTCGCGATCGGTGACCCTCGAATTAATCGTGCTTCTCGTCCAATCGATCCTCCATTTCTCACAGTTAAATGCGTTGAAACTCGTGGAAGGATAAAGTTAAGAGAGTTTTCTTTTTCTTTTTGTCGAGAGAGAGAGAGAGAGAGAGAGAGAGAGAGATCGTCACGTGGCCGATTCATAATTGTTTCGCGAATCGCAGATTTTATAATAACGGAAATCTTAGAACGGGTGGAATATTATTGTTTGTGTACATTCAACTTGTACAATCGTTATAAATTGTCAGAGGATAAAATTGTTTTGCGATCCGCTCGTTTCGAGGCTCGATTTTTACTTTTACATAATTCGAAATTGTAAAAATATATATGATTCGCAATATTCTACGTTTTTTAAAAGAAAATCGCGTGAAATTGTAATAACGTAAGTTCACATATTGCGTATTTCGAGTACAATTAATTCGCTCGAAGGGTAAAGTCAACAAGAAACAATTCCTTCGATCGACGCGACGTACATGTACCTACAGAGATAAAGAAGACGAACGTTTACATATTTACGTTAATACAAAAAAAAAAAAAAATAATAAAACTTCATTTTCGAAAAAAGAGAAAGAGAGAGAGAGAGAGAGAGAGAGAAATATAATATAAGCAGCGATCGAGCATACGATCGAAATCCTACGACCGCATCGCGCTACGCGGGCGAAAGGAGAAAAGAGGCGAGGCGCGAGTTCGACGGAGATAAATTGGCTGCGATCGGCGGACGTACCGGCGAACAGCATGGATAGATTGGTGAACGCCGTGGTGCGTGGCAATTCCGCGGCGGTGGTCCCGCTGCTCTTGAGGTCGAGCATCGCTCGTCCCGTGTGCCAGCGGCCGCTGGATACGGCGGCCCTTCCACGGGATATACCTTCACCCTTCTCCTATATCCCCCGAATCGATCACGGCACCGCGAACGTCCAGACCGCTTCTGTTAACCACGTCGACGGCCAACCGTCGAGACGACTGGTCATAATCCAGGCCGATGATTGACGCCCGACCGAGAACGAAATATCAATCGAGAACTAAACTGTGTGGAGCGAAACCGCGGCTACCGGTACGATCTTTCCTCCCAGCGACGTTCAACAACAAGCGTGGCTTTCCACGTCGATCCCGTCGCCGCCGTCTACCTTCCCCGTGGCGGTGGCGAGAATCACGTCACAGTCGTGGTGGTGGTGGTGGTACGCGTGGAACGATCGTTCGAATACACGATACGTGGCGGTATACGTATGCGCGTCAAGGGCGCCGATCATCTTTGCGACCCGCTCCGAGCGACACTGCTCTTCCCTGCCCGTACGCGGACCGCTTCCACTCTCGAGGGGGCAGAGGATAATCGCGCGTCCCCGCCCTCCGCCGAACCCTTGGCCCGCGGTGGACGGTGGCCTCGCGCGCGGGGGTTGTTGGTTCGTCGACGCGGCCGAGTGGGCGGAGTTTGTCGCCCGACTTACACCCTCGCGCACGGTGAAAGGGGGCGTACGAACGCCTGCGCGCGAGGCGTTCCAAGGGGGTTCGAAAGGAAAGAGGGAAAGGTTCGAAGCGCGGAGGAGTAGGGGGAGGGGGAGGGGGAGGGACGGGAAGGTGGGAGGGGTTCTCGATGGCAGCAGGTTGCTAGGTGGCCGGGCACGAACGTACCGGACCTCCTGCACTTACCGACCGGCGTTGTCGACGACGTAGTTTGCCCCGGTAACGACGTGCCACCGGTTCCCTTCCGGAACAAACCCTCTGTGGTAACGGTGCCCGTTTACAGAGTGAACGGTCAGGGAATTTTGGCAGTAATGGGCCAAGGTGTTTCCATTATTCTTCGCCCTGGACCTTCTCTCTCTCTCTCTCTCTCTCTCTCTCTCTCTCTATCACTCTTGCCTTTCTCCTTGCCCAGCTACTACTACCGCCCATCCACCCCATCCTTTCTTTCGTTTCTTTTTCTCTTTTTCTCCCATCCGCGATTTTCTCTTCGAACTCGCTTCGTTCCAAACTACCTCTCTCGAAGAGATTTTCCTCTTTTCGCAAATTTTTCCTCTCGATCGTTATCTTTTGGAAACGGGACGGTTATATCGGTTGTATAACAGTGGTAGGGGAGCGCGTTTTAATTTGTGGAGAACACATTGGCCGATGCACGATCGATGACCAAACGCAGATTTCCCTCGTCGCGGGGAAATGGGAGGGGATTATCGTTGGTTATTTTCGACTGCAAATTATAATAATTATACCGTGGTATAATACCGTGGCGAGAACGTATTCCCGTTGCGAGGGATTACGCGATGACCCCGTTTATTATTTAAACGCGATTTGCATTCCGTTGCAATTATTCCCCCTTTGCCCTCTTTGTCCACCACCACCACCCCCACCGCCCGCAACCTTCATTTCCATAAAATCTGGCCCGCGACGCGAAAACATGAGGTCGTCCTTAATTAATTGATTATTTAACCGCGATTATTAACCCGGACAAAGAAAGTTTACGATGCTCTCGTAACAGGTTCGCGCGATCGCGACAGGATATTTTATATTTCCCCCGATGGAGGAGAGGGATGTTTTGCATTTACGGGCGAAATGGAAATTCTCCTCCAATTATTCGAGCCGAAACTTCTACCTTCTATCTTTTCTCCTTCTTTTCTCTTTTCAAAGCAAAACGTGTATCGAAAATTGCTAAAAATTTCGAATAAATGATCATAATGCTCGAATAACATTTATTCGTGATATATTATAGTCGATTATTCGCCGATTTATCGAAACCTATCGGTTTTTTCCCTATTAATTTTTTCTTTTCTCTTTTCTCTTTTCAAAGCAAAACGTGTATCGAAAAGAGAAGGCAAGTAAAATGGTGGTATATTATTCGCCGATTTATCGAAACCTGTCAATTTTTTCTTTTTTCTTTTCGAAAATATGTACCAATCGAAAAGAGAAGGCAAGGAGTAAAATGGCTAAAAATTTCGAATAAATGATCATAATGCTCGAATAACATTTATTCGTGGCATATTATAATTGATTAAATTCGCCGATTTATCAAAACTGTCAATTTTTTCTTTTTTCTTTATACCGATCGAAAAGAGAAGGCAAGTAAAATGGCTAAAAATTTCGAATAAATGATTACAATGCTCGAATAACATTTATTCGTGGTATATTATAGTCCATTATTCGAAATTTGTCAATTTTTTCTTTTTTCTTTTCTCTTTTTTCTTTTCGAAAATATGTACCAATCGAAAAGAGAAGGCAAGGAGTAAAATGACTAAAAATTTCGAATAAATGATCATAATGCTCGAATAACATTTATTCGTGGCATATTATAATCGATTATTCGCCGATTTATCGAAACTGTCAATTTTTTCTTTTTTCTTTTCGAAAACGCGTACCGATCGAAAAGAGAAGGCGTGGAAACGATCGATCTCGAGGCAGGGGAGTATCGCGGAGGAGGGGGATGAAGTTGAAAGTGCGTGGCCGCGTCGATGGTTCTCGTTTGACCGCTTATGTTCGTGATTCACGCTACCAGGATCATGCTATCCCGGAATAGAAGAGTATCGTTGCTCCGAATTATCGTCATCCGTTCGAGAATCATTCTTCCAACCTCGTTTCTCCGTAATTGCCGTGATTTCGATGATTTTTTTTTTTAACATTTTTTTTATTTTTTTACGAATGCGTAAAAAATCGAGGACAGAATTTTCCATCTGGACGAAGGGCAGATTGTCCTTCGTCCTCCTGCCTCGAGATCGATCTTTTTTCGGTTTGAAAAGAAAGAAGAAAGAAAAAATTTCAAGGAAAAAAACGATAGGTTTCGATAAATCGGCGAATAATTCGTATATACTAATAAATGTTATTCGAGCATTATAATCATTTATTCGAAATTTTTAGCCATTTTACTCCTTCAATCGTGCATACAGAAAAAAAAAATAGATGGAAAATTCGAGTTGGAGAATTTTTCAACGAATCGCATCATTTCAGCGACAATTTAATGAATAAATTATTTAAGAAAGAACATAACATTGTTTTCGAGATTTTTAAACGGGTTAAACAATGTCCAACTATAATTTCGATACGATAGAAAATGTTTCGAACTTGTTATTAAGTTGCTCGTGGAATACGATTTAATCACGATCGATTCGATAATTCGAGGTTGGGGAAAATAAAAAATTGGTCACTGGTTCAGATGTTAGATAAGCATAGAGGAATCGGAGGGAGGATGTAATTTTACTCTTCTAATCTTTTATCTCGAGCCCTTTCTCTCTCTCTCTCTCTTTTTCCGTGCTCTCCCCTCAAAAAAGCCCGTCGATGCGATCGTCGAAGAGCGAAGAAAGTGGTCGAGGCAGGATCGACAGCTCCCATTAAAGCGTTTATAACCGTGGTTCACGCTATCGGGAGGATACCCTTACCCCTCACCGCCCCTCATCGCGATAAATATTTTCCGAGCCGATTTCTCTTCAAAAATGAAAACGTGAGTTCGAAGACTCGATCTAAAGTTTTCTCGATACCGCGGAGAAACGTTTAAGATCCAACATCGAGTTAAATATTATCTTTCGATTGGTTCTCTTTCGTCAAGAAAGTAGTTCGATTCAATTTTTCAATTGCTTCAATTTTCATGGAAACTCTATTAATAAATATCCTTTCTCGAGGGCGGTTTTTTCAAAAACATTTCCTCGGATTTAAGGAAAAATTGGATGGGACGTTGTCGTTGCATCGTTTCTTTTGTCGAAAGTAAATTAAAGTTCTGATACTGAATTTTCGATTTTCTGTATACGATTTAATTTTTGACAGAAAGACTCGAGAGTTTTATTCGTAAATGCGAATATTCTCTTAAACTCTTTCTCCCAAATATATAATAAATGTAATCACCCTTCTTATCCAAAGCACCCTTCGTGAGGCGCTCAGGGGCGTTGTTGGACGTCCGTCGAAGGCTGAAAAGTGGCAAGCGAAACTACTACTGCTCCCATTAACTGTTCACAGCCGTGATTCACAGTGAACGAAACCACTGCTCGACAAATTTCACGATAATAAAAATCTTTACGACCCGGAAAGCTTGCCTTCGATTTGAAATATCGGTTTAGAAATTTCAAGTCGACATCCACGCTTTATCCATTCCATTGTACCGCACATTCGGTCGAAACAAGTCTCGCGGAAGGATTTTCATTTTCACTTTTGTCTTCTGACATGGTATTCCTCGCGTACGCTAATCCAAAAAACGACGATCCAAACGTAAATCGACGAATTAGAAATCAAAAATCATAGAATTCAAAGTGTAATATAAAAATTTTCTTACTTCTCATTAATAATTATTGTAACGATAGTTTATAATTTACAAATGTAATTTTGTATTCGAGCCGTTGAGATAATAATTGTATAAATATATGGATAAGCTAGACACATTATAAATAATTTCGAAAATGTTTCATAGCTTTCTAACCTAACTTTTTAATAAATGAAAATAATTTTTATTTCCAATATTTTATCCTTTTTTAACAAATTATATACTCTATAAACCTCTATTAACTTAATAATTGTACACGTGTACGAATAAGCTAGACACACTATAGATAGTTTCGAAAAATGTCTCATAGTCTCCTAACCTAACTTTCTAATAAATATTTTTTATGATATTCATATATAATAGTATGTAGTATAAATCTTATTTCATCCTCCTTTGACAAATTTCTATCTATCTCTACTTACTAACCTAACTTATATAATAAATTCTAATAAATGAAAATAATTTTTACAATTTCCAATATTCATATACTATACATACATATAGTAATATATACAAACCTTATTTTATCCTCCTTTAACAAATTCCTATAAACTTCTATATCTTATTTACTAACCTAATAAATGAAAATAATTTTTGATTTCCAATATTCTTATACTATATATATAGTAGTATGTGCAAATCTTATTTTATCTTCTTTTAACAAAATCCTATAAATTTCTATATCTTACTTATTAACTTAATAAATGAAAATAATTTTTACAATTTCCAATATTCATATATTATATATATATAATAGTATGTGCAAGCCTCATTTTATCTTTCTTTAACAAATTCCTATAAACTTCTATATCTTATTTACTAACCTAATAAATGAAAATAATTTTTACAATTTCCAATATTCATATAGTATATATACATAGTAGTATATATAAACCTTATTTTATCCTTCTTTAACGAATTCCTATAAACTTCTATATCTTACTTACTAACCTAATAAATGAAAATAATTTTTAATTTCCAATATTCTTATACTATACATATAGTAGTATGTGCAAATCTTACTTCATCCTCCTTTAACAAAGTCCTATAAACCTCTATATAGCTCTATTTACTAATCTAACTTTCTAATAAATGAAAATAATTTTTACAATTTCCAATATTCATATACTATANNCTTCTTTAACGAATTCCTATAAACTTCTATATCTTACTTACTAACCTAATAAATGAAAATTTTTACAATTTCCAATATTCATATATATACATATAATATACAAACCTTATTTTATCCTCCTTTAACGAATTCCTATAAACTTCTATATCTTACTTATTAACCTAATAAATGAAAATAATTTTTACAATTTCCAATATATACATACATATAATATACAAACCTTATTTTATCCTCCTTTAACGAATTCCTATAAACTTCTACATCTTACTTACTAACCTAATAAATGAAAATAATTTTTACAATTTTCAATATTCTATACATATAGTAATATATGCAAATCTTATTTCATCCTTTAACAAATTCCTATAAATCTCTGCTATCTTATTTATCTCTACTAATTTAACTTCCTAACAAATGAAAATAATTTTTACAATTTCCAATATTCATATACTACATAATAATATATACAAACCATATCTTATTCTGCTTTATATAACAATTTTCTATAAACCTCTATCTATCTCTATTAACTTAACTTCCTAATAAATGAAAATAGTTTTTACAATTTCCAATATTCACATACTATACATATAATACAAACCTTATTTTATCCTCCTTTAACGAATTCCTATAAACCTCTATCTATCTTCACTTACTAACCTAACTTCCTAATAAATGAAATCTAATGAAAATAATTTTTATTATTATTAACGATAAAGTACACATATTAATATACAATATACACAAACCTCATCCTTCTTTAACGAATTCTTATAAACCTCCATCTATCTCTACTTCGACCAACACCATTTAACTCGAACGAATTATTTACTCTCTCTCTCTCTCTCTCTCTTGCCATCAACCTATGCTCGTGAACAGGAGGGAGAGGGGATAACCCCCGAGAAGAAGGGCACGCGCGCGCCACGCGACCGCGCGCGCGGCCAGCGGCGCATTTAACGCGCGATCGCTCTCGAGTGTCCGCGTGCCGGCTGTTTCGAAGGGTGTTCGAAGGGGGTGCCCCACCCCCTCCACCAGCTTCCACGATACCTTGCTCGCGGACCTCGACGTGGAGGTTCCGCGATAGGGAGAGGGGGGAGGTCGATTTTAGGCCTCGTATGGTTCACGATTTATTGCGCGCGTGGAGGGGGAGGGGGGATCGAGGGGTGGTTTTGGATCGCGTCTTATCGAGACAGACGGAGACAGAGAGAGATTTATACGTTATCTAAAAAAAAAAAAAAAAAAAATGGAAAGGGATACGAGCGTGTATCATCGTGCACGAGAGAAAGAAAGGTTAAGATCGGCTCGATTGTTGCGTGTCGAAATGAAATTACGATTACCTTGAAACGGTTATTATTTCGAGATGTAAATAATACACTCGAGTGACGCTCCGCCGCTCTATTTCTAAATATAAGAGGCGTGTATATATATATATATACATATATATATATATATCCGTCATAAATGACTCACCCCATACGTCTGCCATAACTCTGCCTCTCCAAGGATTTGTATGAAAATCGCAGAACGGGCCGGCCGAACGTGCTAATATATTCATTATTCAAATCCAACTCCGTCGTCGTCGTCGTCGTAGTTGTCGTAGTCGTGGTCGTGGTCAATAGACGCCAGACACGCCAACCTCCCCCTCCGCCCCTCCCTCTCTCTTAATCTCACCGTTGGAGGAAACCAAACGCGCATATTCTTACGAGTAAGAAACAGTAAGAATTCTCCACTTAATCGAATTAATCCCTTTTCTCCTCTCCCCCTCTCCCCTCCTTCCACTCGATCGTCTCGCCTCGATCGCAATATCCACGGATCCAAATGGACACCTCTCTACGATCGAGGCTGCCACTTGGGGTCACTTGGAGAACGATTATATATATATATATATGTATAGGTTGTTGAAAGAGAGAGAGAGAGAGAGAAAGAGATAGGAGGAGAAGCGATTTCGGCCGCGTGCATTATCTTGAGATACCGAGGCGCTACTTCGGGTATCGGCGGTAGGGCGACGAGTATCATTGTGTCGCATGAAACATGACAGGGCCCGGGCTATTGTAGGCTACGGAGGCAGGGAAACGGAACGACGAGGGAGCAGCCAGTTTACCACCCTCCTCTCCCTTCCTCCTCCTGCGTTTCCGTCCGCGCATAACCCTCCCTCCTTGCACATACCCTTCTCGCTCCCCCTCCCTCCACGTTCTCTCTCCACGTCTCGGTAACACGATAAGAAGCGTGTCAGTTTTGTTGCGTTTTCGTGATGGAGGAGGGTGGAGGAGGTTTTGGAAGGTTTCGTTTAAACGCGAGATGAGATATATATATATGTGTGTGTGTGTGTGTGTGGAGAGCCCCTTGCTCCTCGACCAACGCTCGAAACGCAGATATAATTCCTCGTATTCAATTTGTACAATATGTACGAATCCGATGCGGTGGATAGACGAACAACACGCCCTGCGGATCGAGCGTATATCCGCATCATGCTTCGCTTCTTAGATAAGGAGTTGGGAAATTGGGCAGGGGTGGTTTTCCTTTTTTCTTCTTTCTATTCTCACCCAAGATATTCACGAGTTTCTTCTTCGTGCTTCTCCCTCCTCATTCACTGCACGTCATTCATAATTATATACGTCGGATGTCTTCGTTAATATCTGAGGTTATATTATTGTGACAAGGAAGAAAAAAGGAAAAATTCGATGATTCAGAAAAAGTGAAATAAAATTAAAAAATTATATTTCGAATCAAAAATCGAGTAATAGCGATTTTCGGTTAAAAAGTTTCGCGAATAAAAATATTATTTTATATCTATTATTGTAACAAGGAAGAAAAAAGGAAAAATTCGATGATTGAGAAAAAGTAAAATAAAATTAAAAATTATATTTCGAATCAAAAATCGAGAATCAAAAATCGATAGCGATTTTCGATTAAAAAGTTTCGCGAATAAAAATATTATTTTATATCTATTATTGTAACAAGGAAGAAAAAAGGAAAAATTCGATGATTTAGAAAAAGTAAAATAAAATTAAAAATTATATTTCGTATCGAATCAAAAATCGAGTGATAGCGATTTTCGACTAAAAAGTTTCGATGATTCAGAAAAATTAAAATAAAATTAAAAATTATATTTCGCATCGAATCAAAAATCGAGTGATAACAATTTTCGATTAAAGAGTTTCGCGAATAAAAATATTATTTTATATCTATTATTGTAACAAGGAAGAAAGAAGGAAGAAGGAAGAACGATCGAATTCGATGATTGAGAAAAAGTAAAATAAAATTAAAAAATTATATTTCGCATCGAATCAAAAATCGAGTGATAGCGAGTGATAGATTTTCGATTAAAAAGTTTTGGTTATCGCGAAGAAAAATAGTATTTTATATCTATTATTGTAACAAGGAAAAAAAAAAAGAAGAACGATCGAATTCGATGATTGAGAAAAATTAAAATAAAATTAAAAATTATATTTCGCATCGAATCAAAAATCGAGTGATAACGATTTTCGATTAAAAAGTTTCGCGAATAAAAATATTATTTTATATCTATTATTGTAACAAGAAAGAACGAATTCGTTGATTCAGAAAAATTAAAATAAAATTAAAAAATTATATTTCGCATCGAATCAAAAATCAAATAATAGCGATTTTAATATTTATAATACATGTTAATTTTGTACATATCTAAGATAGCTTTCTCGCGAATGACGGATGAACGTTTCTTTTCGTCGGGAAGAGAGAGAAGGGAGGGTCCGAATTTATGAAACCTTTTATGGAGTATCTTTGCATAGCATTTTAAAGTCCGATGCATCCGTAGGCGCGTTCCCGCCGCATGTTTACCGACCTGCACCCGGCACCGGCACAAAGCCGACCGGGCTTCGCGTTTAGAGATGCCCCTGCCCCGATCCAATCCCTCTCCCGCATAAATTGACCCACTTCCCCGCCACGCGATACTTCTCCCAATTTCCCTCGCTCCGTTTCCGAAAAATTAAGAAAAATCGGATATTCAAATTATTTCACACCTAAGTTTCGAAATATACGATAATAATTGCCCGAAAACGTTATACGAATTTTCAAATTATCCCTATTTTGCGTTTCTCTGTATAAACCAGCGATGGACAAAATTTAACAAAGTTAATTCGGTAATTTTATCGTTCGAAACGTATAATAATAATTGAATATTCCAGAAACGAATATTCAAATTATTTCTCCGTAGAACTTTAAACCAACGATGGAAATTTAAAAAAAATTTAAAAGTTACTTCGATAATTTATCGTTCGAAACATATAATAATAATTGCTCAAAAACGTTATACGAATTTTCAAATTATCTCTATTTTACCTTCCTCTGTATAAACCAACGATGGATAAAATTTAACAAAATTATTTCGATAATTCATCGTTCGAAACATAATAATAATCGCCAAATAATTGCCAAAAACGAATATAATGAATATTCAAATTATTTCTCTGTATAATCTTAAAAATCTTAATGATGGACAAAATTTAAAAGTTATTTCGATAATTTACCGTTCGAAACATAAAATAATAATTGCCCAAAAACGTTACACGAATGTTCAAATTATTTCACATTTCTCTGTATAACCTTAAACCAACGATGGACAAAATTTAAAAATTACTCCCATAATTTATCGTTCGAAACGTACAATAATAATTGCCCAAAAACGAATATTCAAATTATTTTTCTGTATAACCTTCTGTAAACCAACGATGGACAAAGTTTAATTAAAAATTACTTCGATACTACTATGATAATACGTTCGAGACACACGATAATAATAGCCAAATAACGCCAAAAAAAAAAACGTGTTATACGAGTAATTAACACGAATAAATATCGTTCGAGGATTAATAATTAATAAACTACCTCGAATTATTTTTAAAACTCCTATTATTCGACAGTATCCGTGTAAACGCGATAACCCCTTTAAAGCGGCGAGAAGGAACGAGTGCGGCGAAAGGAAAGGGAAGAAAAGGAGGAAGGAGAAACGAGGTTTCCTCCGGAACGATCGGGATTCCGCGCTCGATTCGTTCGGGATCGTGGCGAGGGAGATAGAGAGACAGAGACAGAGAGAGACAGAGACAGAGAGAGAGAGACAGAGACAGAGAGAGAGAGAGAGGACGAGTGGTATCCGTGAAGAGGCCGCGTAGGAGGAGGGCGAGGTTGTAGGAGCAAAGGCCATTAATTACGTCACGGAAGAGCGCAGACGTTGGCTCAAACAAAGGACCTGGGCCGCTTTCCACGCAACCATCGCCACCACCCTCCCCTCTCCCTCTCAGTGTCGAACTTACCAATGCGAGCATCGTTCCGTGCACGCTTCGTATATCCAGCCTAATTACGCCGGATTTGCATATCTCCAGTCGCGCTGGACCGAGCAACTTCGCCCTTTTGTCCCTGCCAACGCCGCTTCCGCCGGAAACACGCCCCCCTCCTCCCCCCCCCCTCCCCCCGATAACATCCTTCTCGCCCTTCTCGAATTTTCCAATTTTCTTCTCTCCCTCTCTTTCTCGAAAGGTGGAAGGAAAAAAGGACGGAAGAAAAGGAAACGAAAGGAAAGGAAGACAGGAAAGGAAGGAAGAAAAATGAGAACGGGGGGGGGAGGGGGATGAACGAATAAATTCCGGAAACGAACGGATGGATGCTTGGGCATGGACCGCGAGTCGGTTCGGTAGGAAAGGGGTGGAGGATTCGTTGAAAAATCTCAGGGACAATTCGACGTTTCATCGATGGGACAATAGGAGGAGGGGCGTTAATTAAGCGAAATTAAACGGAGGTTAAAAAACCCGTGTCTCTTCCATTCCTGTTGCAGGAATCACGAGCTTTTCCCCTTCTTTTTTCTTTTTTTGAAAGTGAAGGAAGTATACAGAGGCAGTACTAAAGAATAAGAGAGAGAGAGAGAGAGAAAGGGGAAGATGGAAGGAGTCTTTCATCCAGCTCCACGCAGAAGGATATTCTCGCGCTTCGACGCGTTCGAGTCTGCTCTAGAAACCGGAAGGACGCGAGCCTACGAGCCTATCCTATATATATATATATATAAAGGAACGAGCAAACGCTGTGCAACAGGGAGAGGACGAGGGAATACGCGAGAATACGTGGAAAGGAGAGAGAGTGAGAGAGAGGGAGGGGGGGGTGAAAAGACGATAGGAGAGCAGAGGCATCCGCGCGCTCATTTCCGTTTCAGAGGCGTCGTTGGGGGACGAAAAGGGGGCGCTAACTCGCGAGATATTAATTCCGTGTTAGCGCTAGGAGGGTTGCAGGGGCGAAAACTACGGTGGCTAGGGGGTGGCCAGCCCTCCAGCGTCTCTCATCCTCCTTCCATCTCTCCCCCCTTCCTCACCTATCCCTCCTCCTCCTCCTCCTCCTCCTCCCTCCTTTACCCCGCTGCGTGGACGTAGCAGCGTCAGCCGCCACCCCTGGTTGCGATTCCGGCGCAACCCCCTGCCTCCCCCTCCCTATCCAAACGGTGGAAGAGCCGGGTTGCCGGCGGGAGGCGTTACAAATCAGAGATTAGCCATAGTTAACTCGACTTGCGCAGTCAAACAGTTAATCAATAAACGATTATTTACATCGTGTGCCCGCAGCTGCTTCACACGCTGCCCGTATTATTATACATATTTCGCGCTCCTTCCTCCGCGGAAACGGACAACGGCGAGATATAGGAGGAGAAGATTAGAGAAAAGAGAAGTTAGCCTTTTTTCTCCAACGGACGGGTTGGACGGAGGAATGCTGCGTTTCTGGCCGAGAGAGAGAGAAAGAGAGAGAGAGAGAGAGAGAGAGAGAGAGAGAGA
>NW_025221576.1:616319-629912 GCF_014066325.1 Apis laboriosa
GAGAGAGAGAGGGAGAGAGAGAGTTTTGTTAATAAGTTGATAAGATTGGAGGAAATAAAAAGAGCGGAACCCTCTTTTGGCTGGATAAAGGGTGTGTACAGGGGGTGGGTAGAAATTACCACTATCGATCCCGCGCGTGTGTGTAGAACCGGTGCATACGGCCGATCAGCGTTTCGTATCTGTTTCCACGATCTAAATGACATATATACGTATATATATATATATATATATATATATATATATATATACGTAGATTTAACATTCAATCTCCATTTAACGGTGACGCTCGAATACTCGTTATCTGTGACCCGTAAAACGAGCCCTCGAGCCGAACCTGCGACATTCGCGTGCATCGATCGGACGTATTCACGGCCACTTTCTCGACTCTCTATCGAGAGAATTTCGCGTCCTCCATCCACGCCTACCTACGTCTACGTATAATTCCTCGTTGCATACACGAGAGCGAATCTTTAATTTCACTCGATTTCCACAATTCTCTCTCTCTCTCTCTCTCTCTCTCTCTCTGTCTTTCGCATACAAGATTCGAAAATCAAAGGGGGGGGGATTGATTTTCTCCTGTATTTGAAATTCGCGCTCGAGGGACGTAACCTTGGCTCGGACGAAGCGTAGCCTCGGAGGAGGGCGATCGAGGCGATCGAGGATGCGTTAGGATCGGAGGACGAGTCCCGTCGAGGCCGAGAGAGGCATAGGTGACGGTAACAAACGCGAGGATGAGTGGGGCAGGGGTGGAGGTGGCTGGATGACTGGCGGCGGAAGCGTCGTCATGGCGACGCATCGATCAGCCACCGCCACGCGGTGGAATCGAGTCGAGGCGAGCCGAGGCCACATCGCGCGCTGCCGGCCGACGCGCCGCGTCGCGACGCTTCCCCGCCTGGATGCACGGCGTCCATTCACCGACGCTCGGCCGCTCGGCCCACGCACACCCACGCGTCCCAACGCCGCCGTTTATCGTCATCGATCGTCCATAGATCTTTCCTCGCGTTCTTTTCTTTGTTTTTCTTTCCACGTTCACTTTCGATCGGTTCGATCGGTTCGAAGCGGGAGCCGTAGATTCCGATTTTTCATCGATCGTTTTTTGTATCGTTGTCGTGTTTTAGATTTATGTATTGTACGATACTAGAGATCGAATTTAATTTTTAATTTTCTTTAAAACCTCGAATTTGAAAAAAGTTTCCATCGGTTCGAAGTCGATTCCGATTTTTCATCGATCGTTTTATCATTGTATCGTCGTCGTGTAGATTTATGTATTGTACGATACTAGAGATCGAATTTAATTTTTAACTCGTTTGATTTCTCGTTATTATTATAATTTTCTTTAAAACCTTGAATTTTGAAAAAAGTTTGTAAAATTGCTCGTCGAGATAACTTTAACTCTTCAAATTTTATAAGACTGTACCGACTCGCGATTGGATAGAGAGAATCGAAGTTGCATTACGATGATTCTGATTTCAGTCATTAGGTCGTTTCGATTGCGTCGATTTAAACGAATTTTTGGGGGATTTTAAGGAAAAATTCCTCCAAATTTCAGAGACCGTATTAACTTACAATTAGATAGAAAGAAAAAAGTCTGAGTTATATTATGAATTATCTGATTTCAATAATTTCATCGTTACATCGTTTTGATTAAGTCAAAAATAAACGTTTGATTGAATTTTCAATTCTTTATTACGTTAACTATACGTAAATATTGTCCAAACACGAGCAATTCTTTCAAAAACTCTTTTCCCCAAATATTGATAAATATACACACCCTTCTTACCCAAAAATACCCTTTCCGAAACACTTAGGGGTGGATTTAAAAAAATTTCTTCGAATTTAAGGTAAAATATCGTACCGATTATAAGAATCGAATTTAACGAAAAATACTTCGATTCCCCCTTAAAATTTCACCGATTACGAAACAGAAAGAATCGAAGGAGGAGAATCGTTACAAAAAGAAAAAAAAGAAAAATAATTAAACGCCATTCCAACGAGCGTGAATAAAAATAAAAGAAAATTCTCACGCGTCCCGATCAGTCCAACAAACCTACTCCCCCCACCTTGGGACAAAAGAGCCGAAAGGGATAGCGTTCGACGAGGCTCGACCAAGTTCAAACAAGAACACCTGATTCGGTGCGATCACGCGATCTAGGTCTCTCCCTGAAAGAAAAGGTGTACGGGGCAGCCAGCCCGTTCGACTGCCACAGTTCACCAGGTTCCGGTGGCCAGCCAACGTGTTACGTCGAAGCGGGTGTCGGTGGTCGATCGATCCCCGGGAGAGGGACGGAGAAAGACAGATAGAGAAAGAGGGACGGAGAAAGACAGATAGAGAAAGAGAGAGGAGAAAGAAAGAGAGAGAGAAAGAGAGAGGAGAAAGAGAGAGAGAGAGAAAGAGAGAGGAGAAAGAGAGAGAGAGAGAGAGAGAGAGAGAGAGAGAGAGAGAGACGGTCGTAGTAGTCGTCGTCGTAGTCATCGTTCCAACCCGCCTTTCCCTGGCCTTCCACCAGTTCCGAGCTTGGACTGAATACCACTGATTGTCCTCCGCTTTCTCGCTCTATCGCCCTCTTTTTCCTTTCCTTCGCGCCGCGCCCCCTCCTTCCACCGCCTCCTCCTCCTCTCCTCTCCTCTTCTCTCCTCTCTCTCTCTCTCTCTCCACGCCACACCGCGTTGGAAAGCTCGAACCTCGGGCTCTCCACTCGTAACCACCCTCCTCATCCTCCACTCCACTCCACCACCCGAAACCCACCCCACGTAGCACCCTATCCTCGACGGTGCCGTGCTACTCCTCTACCCACTCCACGATAATGATGGCAATCAGACCCTCAGAAAGGATTTCAGGAAATTCTCTCGCCTTTTTGTCGGCAGCCGGGGCGGAGGCGGACGCCACAAACACCGGTCGTCGTAGTCGTAGCCGTCCTCGCGCTTCCCTCCCTCCCCTCTGCTTACGCCTGTGCAACCGTCGCTTCTCCTCCTGTGCGCGAGCTCATCGAACAACGATGACAACGATGTTGAAACGATGTTGCGAGAGAAAGAGAGAGTGCGCGATTATTATTATTGTTATTATTATTGTTATTATTATTGTTATTATTATTATTGTTATTATTATTATTCGTTTCCACTGTTTTCATCGATCGCTGTCACGCGTATGTTTACATTTTTTCCATTGATCCTCTCGATCTCGTAACATTGTGTCGCTTTTTCTTCGAACTTTTCGAACGAAACAACGACGTTGAAACGTTGAGTGAAAGAGGAGAACGCGAGTGAAAGAAGACAGCGTGATTATTATTATTATTATTATTATTATTATTATTCGTTTCTTCCACTCTTCTCGTCGATCGCTGTCGTTTACGTGTACGTTTACATTTTTTCCATTGATCCTCTCGTTGTGTCGCTTTTTCTCTTGTACGCGAACTTTTCGAACAACAACGTTGAAACGATGTTGCGAGCGATTTTTGCTTCTATCGCGCTACTATTATTATTATTATTCGTTTCTTCCAACCTTCTCTTCTTAATTAGAGTTGCGTCGTTTACAATTTATTCTTTTCAATAATCTCAACGACGAACGAAGCGAATTTTTTAAAAATTAAATTATTAAATTAATATTTATAAAATATATATGTATAAAATAAATTATTAAATTATTAAATTAATTAAATTAAAAAGAATTTTAATTTTCCCCGATTTTGAATTTATACGGAGATTCAATTTTTATGAGAGCTTTTCGAACGAGACTACGACGTTGAAACGATTCTGCGAGCGATTTCTAGTTCTATCGCGCTATTATTATTATTATTATTATTCGTTTCTTCTTTTCCATTCTTTTTGTCGATTAGAGTTGCGTCGCTTACAATTTTTCCATTGATCCTCTCGATCTCGTAACGTTACTTCTTCTCCTATATTTTCGAATAAGACAACGACGTTAAAACGTTGTAAATGAAAGAAGAGAACGCGATTATTATTATTATTCGTTTCTTCCACTCTTCTTCTCCGTATACGAGCTTTTCGAACAACGAGACAATGTTGAAAAGTTGCAAGTAAAAGAAGAGAGCGCGATTATTATTATTATTCGTTTCTTCAAATCTTCTCATCGATTAGAATTGCGTCGTTTACAATTTTTCCATTGACTCGATCTCGTAACGTTGTGTCGCTTCTTCTTCGAGCTTTTCGAACGAAACAACGATGTTGAAACGTTGTGAGCGAAAGAAGAGAACGCGATTATTATTATTATTCGTTTTTTTCTTCTCGTCGATTAAAGTTGCGTCATTTAGAATTTTTCCATTGATCCTGTCGATCTCGTAACGTTGCGTCGCTTCTTCTCGTATATGCGAGAAAAAATGTTTCGAATGAGACAACGACGTTAAAACGTTGCAAGTGAAAGAGGAGAGCACGATTATTATTATTCTCTTCTCGTCGATCACGCGTACGTTTACAATTTTTCCATTGATCCTCTCGATTTTGTAACGTTGCGTCGCTTTTCCTCGAAACAACGACGTTAAAACGTTGCAAGTGAAAGAGGAGAGCACGATTATTATTATTCTTCCACTCTTCTCGTCGATCACGCGTACGTTTACAATTTTTCCATTGATCCTCTCGATCTCGTAACATAATTGACGTGGTTGGCGAGATTTGTATCCGATTAGCACGGAAGGGAATTGAATTCGAGCCTCGCTTCCTTCTTCTTCTTTCCACGCCCGCCCCAGTTTCGCACCACTGTGGGTCGGTGGAGAAAGAGATTTCTCTTTTCCGAGGAGCGGACTTTTTTCCGACGCGTGGCGCGGCCGCTCTTTCAGAGGAATATCGAAGTACCCGCCTCCCCCTTTTGCTTTTTAGCTCCTGGTCCGATCATCTAGACCCGCTTTGTTCATTTCATCATCGCCGAGAGACGGTCCGGTCCGTTTCCTCTTCCTTTCTTCAATTTCTTCAAAATGATCGGAAAGCTTGCGTTGTTGCCTCGTTGACGAGAGAATGTTTCCTTCTTCTTTCTTTCTTTTCAATAATCTCAACGACGAACGAAGCGAATTTTTTAAAAATTAAATTATTAAATTAATATTTATAAAATATATATATATATATAAAATAAATTATTATATTATTAAATTAATTAAATTAAAAAGAATTTTAATTTTCCCCGATTTTGAATTTATACGGAGATTCAATTTTTCAAGAAAGCAATATCAAATTTTTATTATTTCTTTGTAATTTTCTTTGTATTATTTCTTTGTATTTCTTTGATAATTTATTATTTCTTTGTAAGGATGTATAAATAAAATAAAAGTATAACATGAAATATATATATAAAAAATATATGTACAAATATTGAAAGATTGAAAGGAGAATTTTGCCAAATCAAAGTTAAAGGAATATTATTATTAATAATTATTATATAATTTATTATTTCTTTGTAAGGGTGTATAAATAAGATAAAAGTATAACATGAAATATATATATAAAAAATATATGTACAAATATTGAAAGATTGAAAGGAGAATTTTGTCAAATCAAAATTAAAGGAATATTATTATTTTTCTAAAATAATATAATATTATTTTTCTAAAATAACAAATAAACAATGATATAATTTATTATTTCTCTGTAAGGGTGTATAAATAAGATAAAAGTATAACATGAAATATTTATATAAAAAATATATGTACAAATATTGAAAGATTGAAAGGAGAATTTTGTCAAATCAAAGTTAAAGGAATATTATTATTTCTTTAAAATATAACAATGATACAATTTATTATTTCTTTGTAAGGGTGTATAAATAAGATAAAAGTATAACATGAAATATTTATATAAAAAATATATGTACAAATATTGAAAGATTGAAAGGAGAATTTTGCCAAATCAAAGTTAAAGGAATATTATTATTTCTCTAAAATATAAACAATGATATAAGTGGATTATTATAACGTGAGATAAATTAAAAATTAATTATCAAAAGTTTCTACTTTTCATATATCCAACTTTGTGAATTTATATAACGCGAGATAATTTAATCGACTTTAAGCTTAATTTACAAAAAAAAAAAAAAACGATATTTTATAACGATTTAAATTAAAACAAATATATCGAGACGTTGCAATAAAATCGAAATTAAAATGCATCTTCCAATAAATTTACGGAATATTTCTCAACTATTGAAACGCGACCGATCAGTTATCGATCAGTTGTCCGCCTATATATTTCACGTTTAAAAAGTGGATTTAAAATTTCAACACAGTACAATTGTTACACATCGAAACGATTATTTTTTTTTTTTATTTGAAACAAAAAAAAAATGATTTTTGTCTCGATACAAATTTTATCTGCGTCGAGTATAAATAATATTCGGGTCGAAGTAAGTTGAACCGGGGGGTTGATAAAACGCAACGATAATTAGTTGCACCCCAGGACGAGAAATTAATCACTCGCCCGTGCGCCGACCTCCGAGAAGTCCGCAGAGTTCCAACGCGAGGCCGTGAACAGGGAGGCTTCGTGGCCTGTTACGCGTTAATTCCGGCCCATTTTCGCGAGCACCACGCGAAACAACGAAAGCAAAACCCACAAGGGGAGAGGGAGGAGGGAATAGCAAGAAAGAGAGAAAGAGAGAGAGAGAGAAAAAAGTCTCTCCATGCTTTGTAATTTCTTTATCTCGTCGTAAGATCGAAGATAGAAATGGCGAATCTAAATAATATTAATTTTGAAAATCTTTGCTTCCGTTTCTAACAAATTTAAATTCACGGATTCCCGAGTAAAGATTGGATAATCAGGTATCAAAAAAGAGGGAAATGTCGTACAATAGTGTCTAATGGACAAATATCTATGATAGACAAATTATTCAAAGCGATTAGGAACGTGTGTCGTTTATCGAGGAGAAAGAAGGGTGGGTGGGCACGATGCACCACCCCCGTCGGCGATGATTCTGCGAAAGCGGCACCCCGAGGAAAAGTGGCGAGGCAGAAGGGAGTGGAAAGTCATTAGCCAGTTAATCATGCGTTATCGTGTGTGCTTAATGTTCCGTCGATGAAGGAGCGAGCGGGGGAGTGAGCAAAAAAAAAAAAAAAAAAAGGGAGAGAAGCAGCCCCTTTTTCGGCCTTCCTCTCGCTCCCAGTCAATATTGTCCGCGTGCAACGCAGCGTGAGCAACAGATCAACCCTCATCTTTCCTTTTGTTTAAGAGTTTTTAAGAAAAGAAGGAGCTAAGGAACGTGGTATGGAGCAGCGATTAGTGTAAAGACCTTCACAAGGTGATTGTGAAATGATTTTGAAAAGAATCGATTATTTCACATGACTCTTAGTATTTAGCATCGAATGGTTATAGTTATTTATATACATATAACACTTGATCTCTTAATGAAAATCGACGTGTCACGTATACGTGTATATTCTACAGAAACGATCCCTTAACGATCATTTTAAGTCAAAGGCAACGTTAGTGGCGATAAAATTTTATTAATTTTTTCAATTCGTTTTACGAAGAAGGAAATCGCGAGTTATTTAAATATTACGAATACGTAATAATTTTAGTAGTAATTTGATGTATAAGTAAAATTAGAATTTTCACGTTTAATCTTATCGCGTTTGGACTTAATATCGTTGCGAAATAATCTTGAAAGTTTTCATTTTGATGATCGGTTTTCGTTGAATTTAAAGATATTTGAAAGAATAAAAATTAATGTTTTGTTTGATTACATACGCAGCAATACGGTTGGTCTTATAGACTCACGGGCGAATATCGAGACATCTGTCGCGATGTGAGACGACTAAAATAAAGGATGATTTCGGAAGACAGTGCCATCTGTCAGAAGATCCTCCAAATTTAGGAATAGCTAGTCACTGGCCGTCGGTCTTGGTATTGATCCTAACTACTTGGAGAGAAATGCCGGAACGTTAAAACACTCCCGTAAACGAAATTTAATTTTCCTTCCTAACCGATCATCGCTAACGACTCTCTTTCACTTTATCAAAACGAGATAATCAATTCCTTGAATCGACAAAATCTTATCATCTCGGTTTCACTTATTCCGTGAAAACGAATTTACATAATTTTCTACATAATATATCGTACGATATTCAACTTTCTTTCCCAACTTCTCTACGTAGAAAAAAAGAATATAGCAAGAAGAATAAAACATCGATAAATAAAATAAAAGAGAGAACGTCCAAAAAATAGTCGAGTCACGTGGACTGCTCGGCTTTCCTTTCTTCGCGCCATCCCCCCTCCTCTCGCGTCCAATCCTTAACCACCACTTTTTTTTCCACCCGTACAGCCCGTCTCGTCGTTGGTGGTGGCGAGTTAGCGGCTTAACGAGGTTATTTCACGACGTCGAGCGGCCGGGCCATAGGTCGCGCGAGGATGAATAATGATTCGCAGGGTCGGGCAAAACTGGCTGCGCCACGTACGATCGTTGCATAAGCGGCAAGTTATATGGCCACGTGTAAAATCCCCCTTACATCGTGGAAACGTTACAGAGATATATGATTCGAGGAAATTCGGTCGATGCTGACCCATGGTCGCGTGCCGATCGAAAGAACCGCTTTACTATATACTTACTATATACAAATTTTTCAACTTTTTTTCTTTTTTTAATTATTATTATCGACCTTTTCAACAATACCACGAGACGAAAAGTTATACAGATACTTTCGATTGTCGAGTAAAAAATTTTTATTTTTTTCTGTCTTACTTGGAATAATTTGAAAAAAAAACCAAACGTTTCGAACGAAAAATTCTAGAAGAATAAAAGAAATTGGAAAGAAAATTGTTCAGAAAACTTAGAGTNTTTCGATTGTCGAGTAAAAAGTTTTTATTTTTTTCTGCCTTACTTGGAATAATTTGAAAAAAAAACCAAACGTTTCGAACGAAAAATTCTAGAAGAATAAAAGAAATTGGAAAGAAAATTGTTCAGAAAACTTAGAGTAACTAAGAAGAAAAGGAAAGAGAAAGATGGTAACAGTAGGAAACGATTCGATTTCTTCTCCTTTCTTTCTGACTCGGAATAATTTAAAGAAAAAAAAAAAAGAAAAAATCAAACGTACGAAAAATTCGAAAAATAAAAAGAAATTGGAAAGAAAAACGTTTGGAAAAACGGAGTGAGAAAAAGAAAAGAGGGAAAAAGAGGAAGATGACGACAACAAAGAACGATTCGATTTCTTTTTCTTTCTTTACTCGGAATAATTTAAAGAAAAAATCAAACGTTTAAAAATTTAAAAAATGAAATTGGAAAGAAAAAACGTTTGGAGAAACGGATGGAGAAGAGGAGAGGGGGAAAAAGAGGAAAATAGCGACAACGATTCGATTTCTTCTCCTCTTCTTTCTTTCTTATTCTCTTATCCCAAATTATTCCTCTCTCGGAATAATTCAAAGGAAAAATTTATAGAAAAAAATCAAACGTACGAAAAATTCTAAAAAAATAAAAAAGAAATTGGGAAGAAAAACGTTTGCGAAAAAAAACGAGGAACGAGAAGAAGAGGGGAGGGGGAGGGGGAAAGAGGAAGATGGCGATAATGGGGAACGATAGGCCCGATGACGGGCGAATAAAGAAGCGGCGGGAGTTAGGAGGAAGATGTAGCGGGAAGATAAAGGGCAGCGGCCCTTCTTCGATCCCGCGTCGCGCTCTTTGTTGCAAAGCGCAATAATTGCGCGGGAGGGTGCGGCGTTTCGAGCCGCAGGGGGGCGAGGAAGGGAGGAAGGGAGAGGCGGAGGCGGCGGCGGCGGCAGCACGCGCCGGAAACGGAACCGAGAGTCGTGTGTCCCCGCCGTTCCCGGCCGGAACTATCATGATTAGTCACGGGGCCTGCAATGAGCCGTACCGAGAACAGAAAGACACCCTTCGATCCTGGAAACAGAACTCGAATCGATCCTCCCCTCCCCTTCTTCTTTTCCCATCCCTCCTTCCAACAGATACGCACAGCACACATTTTCCAAAAATATACTTTCCAAAAATTTCGAACGGATCCGTCGTTCGAACGACGAGCAACGACGAGAATTCGAGATCGATCGGATCGATCTTACGATCGATCGTTTAAAATTAAAATTTAACAAATACACGAAGTAAGCGCGCATACTCGGCGGAGGAGGAAGAAGCTTGGTCCTTGGTCCCGAATTTCTTTAATGTATTCCTTCCATTTTTTTAGAGAGCAAGACAGTTACGATTGCTGCTGAACCTTAGTCACCCCTCGAGGGTAGGTGGTGGGAACGAGGGTGGGAACCGGTCGCAGTTGCCGGTGCCGGAAGCGAAGGGGCGCGCGAAGGATGAAGGGCAAAAGGGATCGAGGAGGAGGGGGGGTTTTGGCTCGACCTACGGGCCGGCGGCGAGGGCTGCTCGAGACCCCGTAACCACCCTCCACCCCCAGGGTTAACCGATACCGGCAATTATCAACGCGTCTTGGTCACCGTCATCCTCCCTACGATGAATCTTATATCCACGAATGATTAATCGAATATCTTTCATATTCGACTTTGTTGTTGATATTAGGAAATATTTTACCTCTTTCGATGTTTTATTCTCTCTTTCTCCGTCTGTCTTTTTACTAGGATGATGTAAATCGAGTTACGCGTAATAATAATTTAATTCGATTCGAATCGAAGAGAATTCGTGAAACTGCGCGCGATTGGTCAATTTGAAACGCCTATTTTTTCGCGCGTATTTTTGTTTCTACCTACTTGTGTTCGAAATATTTTCTCTCTATCTGTCTTTTTACTAGGATGATGTAAATCGAGTTACGCGTAATAATAATTTAATTCGATTCGAATCGAAGAGAATTCGTGAAACTGCGCGCGATTGGTCAATTTGAAATATCTATTTTTTCGCGCGTATTTTTGTTTCTACCTATTTGTGTTCTATTTGTCGCGCATATCAATCTTCGAAATATTCTTTCTCTTTCTCTTTCTCTGTCTGTGTTTTTATTAGGATGATGTAAATCGAGTTACGCGTAATAATAATTTAATTCGATTCGAATCGAAGAGAATTCGTGAAACTGCGCGCGATTGGTCAACTTGAAACGCCTATTTTTTCGCGCGTATTTTTGTTTCTACCTACTTGTGTTCGAAATATTTTCTCTCTATCTGTCTTTTTACTAGGATGATGTAAATCGTGTTACGCGAATAATAATTTAATTCGATTCGAATCGAAGAGAATTCGTGAAACTGCGCGCGATTGGTCAATTTGAAACGCTTATTTTTTCGCGCGTATTTTTATTTCTCTGTATTCTATTTATCACCTTCGAAACGAGGATCTTTTAAACCTCGAAGCATCAACGTAGGCGTAGAATTCGGAGGATATTTAACGTATCGATGCGATGTGAAAAATTTTTTATTTAATAAAAAATTTTTTTTATTTTATTTAATAATAGGTTAATTACTTGTATTCGAGTTAGTTTCGAAATGAAAATAATTTTGAATAAATTACAAATTATAACTTTTGTTCCAGCGGTGAACATCTATGGGTAAAAATTATTTTTGGAAAAAATAAGGGGGGAATTTTATCGGTTGTCATCGAGAGGAGGGAAGAAGCCGTTCCACTTTTTCACTCGCGTACAATGCGACCAGTGCATCCTGCATCCTGTCATTCTCGACCCACGACACCTCTGCCCGCGAAATTGATGGAAAGGGCGCTCTTTTATGCCGCGTCGTTTGCCTCGTGAGGTGGCCCATTCCGTGCAATTAGACAGACGAGAGAGGTAACATTACCCTCGCCACCGCGTCGAGGGTGTCGTACACCGAAAGTGTCGAGCCCGATACTTTTCTCCGCTTTAATTGCCCGATACCTCCTTTCTCAACGCTGGTCCTCTTTTTCTCATCGGAGGGGGGGATAATAACTCTAAATAAGGAGAAAAGTCGTGATATATCTCTATTTTCGTTTCGTGGAATTTTTAAGGAATTGGAATTGGAATTTTTGGCAGAATAAAATTTCTTTTATCATCCCTTCATAGAGAATAATAACACGAGGAGAAGGATCGTGATATACTTCTGTTTTCGTTTTTTTGGAATTTTGAAAAAATTTTTTTGGTAGAATAGAATTTCTTCCACTTTTCTCCGCTTTAATTGCCCGATACCTCCTTTCTCAACGCTCGTCCTCTTTTTCTCATCGGAGGGGGGGATAATAACTCTAAATAAGGAGAAAAGTCGTGATATATCTCTATTTTCGTTTCGCGGGATTTTGAAAAAAATTTTTTGGTAAAATAGAATTTCTTCTGTTTTAATTTCCCAATACCTCTTCAACGTAACAACATTCGTCCTTTTTTTATTGTAGCTTCATACGTAGAGGGTAATAACACGAAGAGAGAGATCATAATATACTTCTGTTTTCAATTTTTTCATAATATACTTCTATTTGGAATTTTGAAAAAATATTTTTGACAGAATAGAATTTCTTCCACTTTTCTCCAACATTCCTTTTTTCATCGTGTTATCCCTTCATACATGGAGGATAATAATACGAGGGAAGGAGTCGTGATACATTTCTGTTTAGAATTTAAAAAAAATATTTTTCATAGAATAGAATTTCTTTTATTTTTCTCCGCTTTAATTGTTCTATATCCCTCCTACATCCTCTTGTTATTGTGTCACTGTCGCTCCATACGTGGAAAATGATAACACGAGTGAGAAGAAAAATCGTGATATATATTTTTTATTATTATTCGTTTCGAGGGATAGAATATATTATCCATACGTGAGGATGACAACACGAGAAGAAAAATCGTGATGTATATTATTTATTTTCGTTTCGTTTAGAAGAATTCTTTTCTAGAATAGATATTTCTTCTTCTTAAAAAAATAATTTAATAATTTCAACGGATGAAGATTCGAGATTAAATAATTTCGACGATTTCGAAATTAATTTCAATTCAACGAGATGGGATTAAAAAAGTTAAAAGTTAACGTATTTAACGTGATCGTAATTGCGAGGCAGGAGCGCAGGTGGCGTAAGTGTCCTGTGAACTTTAAAAGGTTTCCACCAACCACCAACCGCGGCCCGGCAAACAACACGTTGTCGGCATGCGCGTCACCTCATTTTGTCAAACATCAATTACCAGGGCAAACAAGGCGGGATGGTGCTCGACCGGCGTACATTAAATACATGCACCGCCCTCGGCCACGCTGACACAATATCCGACATTTAATGGACCGATCCCCGTGCCAAACCGATTCCTCCCCCGATTAAAGGAAATATTTAGAAAAACTCACTCGACACTCGACTCGATACCTCACCAATAAACAATTTAAACAATTTAAACAATTTAAACAATTTCAACTTCCCTCCTCTCGTCGATCCAGTCCAATTCCAATAATAAAATTCCACCGATCCCAAGAATTCTCGTCCAATGAAATTTCTCTCGACGATTATTATTATTATACCGCAACGACTCTTTCTGCTTCGATTCGTTGGCTCGCGATACGTTCGAAACCGTATAAAAATTTCCCTAACTAACTAATTTCGAAATCGAAAATTTCTCTCATCCCTCCCTCTTCTCCGCTAACCATAGGAAAACCGGTAAATTTTCACGGGGGGGGAGAGAGAGAGGGAGAGGGAGGGGGGGGGAGAGAGAGAGAGAGAGAGAGAGAGAGAGAGAGAGAGAGAGAGAGAGAGAGAGAGAGAGAGAGAGA